>NW_009944897.1:174809-224944 GCF_000696875.1 Nestor notabilis
CTCTTACTTGTCAAATGGCCCTATGCTTTTCACACAGGAAGCTCAAACCTAGTTTCAGAACAATGGTGCCTGTTTCATGTCCTGCTGGATGTTTTCTTCTGAACACTTATAGGGCCTGAGCTGGATTTACCATCTCCTCTGATGTTTGCCTCTGAGTTGTGTACATACCTGAAAGGAAGTAAGCTCTGCTTTCAAAGCCAGTGTATAGGACGGGGAGGGGAGGGAATTTGGTATGTGGTTTATTGAAGTCTTACCTGGTTATCATCAAGCTATGTTAACTTAAGTTGTTGCATTTACTGTATAGTAGTATTCACTGTTACTTTTCTTATATAAGTGATGGTATTTAAGATGTCTCATAGGCAGACATGTGCCAGCCCACTTGGAAGGGCCTTGTCTCATACTTGGTTTTCTTTCACTAAAAGATTTGGATAAAGTTATCTTCATTATTGTGCCAATAAAATTAACGACTTGGGCACCATTTGAAGCTGAAACTTCTGTTCAGTATTATGACTTAAAAGCAAGGTCGTTGTAGCATATGTGGTGAATAATTGCTGAAAACCTTCGTCTCGGTTATGAAGCCCATGGGTCACCATAACCTGGCTTGCTACAATTGCCACGGAAGCAAACATTGCCAGACTGAAAAATCTGTAGGATTTTTATACTAAGGAACAAATTATTCAGTAATGTACTAGCTCTTAGAATGTGGCACTTGGTTTTGCAGCAAATACCTCTCTTGGCTAAACAAAAATTGTCCTTCAGACCTTAATTTCCAGGAGCAAACGACCCACAGTGTGCCTGCTGTATCTGATGGATATTTATCTCTTTTCCACAGCTGAGGAGGAAAATCTGCATGTAGCAATGATCACAAATGCATCCAGAGAAAAACAGAGGTTTACATTCTCTACAGATGGTGTCTGGGAACAGGTTGTAGTTACAGAGCTTGTTTTCCTTGCTAGAAGTGACTGTGATTTCTTTAAAGGTACTGTGTAACCAACCTGCACTGTCCAACACTATCTAAACATTTCTGAGCTGTTTGAGAATAACAATGTGAATAGCTGACATTGGTTTTGACAAATTTAGTTGACAAGTCTTGTCTGTCAAATACACAGGCTTCTTTTAAACCTTAACCAAAAAGAGCCTTGTGGAATGGCTTAAAAATGTATTTCTGCTGCAGAAAAGAAATGTTGAGTCTTTAAAGCAGGAATCCGACACAGATTTCTTTAAGGTAGAAGGGGGAGGGATTGGGCCAGAGCAGCTCCCTCTCTGCCAAGTTTTGCATGGATGTGGCTGGAAATGGTCAAGCTATAAACTGTGGCAGCAGTGTTTGCAATGGAAAACCTGACAGATGGTGAAGTATAAGCACAGTCCCGAGCACCTCTGCCTCCGCTGCTGCTCTGCTCACAGGCAGGACGGGTGCTCTTCCCTTGCAGCCCCTGAGAGCCGTGTCTGCGGTGGGAGCACTGTGGGACGGCGTTTTCAGCTGAGCAGGACCATAGCCATTTCCTTTGCAATTACATAACTGCAGACCAATTTCCAGTATTATATTACATGGAATACGTAAAACAAAGCGATTATGGCTAGTGCAACTTTATCAGGACCTAAAGGGATCTCTGGCAAGGGAGGCTGCTCTTTGCTCCTTAGCTGGGATGTGGCACGTAGTACTGAGGTATCACCATAAGGAAGGTCTCTGCTCATCAGGGTGCCCTGGCTTAGGGATCTTGGGACTTGCTGGCTGTCCACAGTGTCAGGAGACTAGCATGTCCCTGGCAATATGCTCTGCTACACCATTTGGTTTTACTTGTGCTGCTCACTGGCTGCAGTCACAATCTAGGAGGGGGACATAGAGAGGCCACAGCTTTCTTGAAACTTTGACTGCTGGGCATACACTGGCTTCCCTACAGCAAACTCCTTCTTAGATTGAGGGCTTTTTGTATTAGGTTTCTGTCTCTTCATGGGGAACATAGAATCCTTTATTTGAAGGTGTTGCTTTCCAGGGTTGAGCAAGTGGTTTTACTGGTACCAAATTGGGCCAAGGTTCCTTTTGTGGTTAACTACTGCATCTTGGCTAAAGGTGCACCCTTAAAGTGTTCCAGATAGAAATAGAGAAACACGATTTTTCACAAACCGTGGATCAGTCTTTCATGCCTATAGTCCCTCTGCTGTGCTTGTTTTTGCAAGTAGCACTGATATTTGGTCGCTTTTCTTTGGTGGGGGTTTTGTTTTTAAATTCTGTAAAGAACACTGTTCATGTCTTGCATATGCTTTCTGCTGCTCTGCTCCTTTCTCTAGGATGTTGTCTTTGTGGTCGCTCTTTTGTACATGGTGGGGAGCATGGCATTATGTGCATTGCTAGCAAATGCCTCTGAGCATTAGTATTATCTCCATTCAGGTTGGAGAAGACCTTTAAGATCATCAAGTCCAAACATAAACCTTGCACTGCCACTCTTGCCTCCTCCACTAAACCACATCCCTAAAATGCCCATTCAGTATTCCATTCCTGTCTGCAAAAGAAATTTCAATTAAAATAAATAAAATTGCTAAATGACATTGTGAGCTAACCTCTCTTCTGCCTGTAACTTTTCTGTGTGTCCTCCTAAGTCACAGTAGGCCTTGTGTTTTACAAAAGCTTGGTTCTGTTCTGATATACTAGTTAAGTTAAAATAATAGTAAAGTCTTGCAAAAGCTGGCCAAAACCCAGTACGCTTCTGTTTATTCTACCAGGTAAGTGACATGCTAGCAGTTTCCTAGGCTTCGAATGTAGATGTAGCTCTACACCAAATTGCAGATGCAGTTACCATGTTTGCTTATGAATTGTCAATAACTTTGCATCCACTGGTCAGACGTGTTGCCAGACACAGTATACCTAATCACAAATATCATGCTTTATTTCGAGTGTAATTGTGCATGCTGGCTTTCCCTGGAGAGCTTTTTTCCCTTACAAAGCATTTGAAGAGAATGTGGCCCATCAGATGAGATGCAGGACTTGGTTTCTGTTTGTACATCCAGTCCTGCTCTGCTGTTTGCTCTGCAAAAGCTACTTCGGTTCTCTGCATTTTCATTTCTTCCCAGCATGGCCATGTATTTAAATTTTAAACCTTGTAAGAGACCATGGTCATGATATAAAAGGTAAATATCAGCAGCCCCTTCTCTTCATCAGTCCTTGAGCTGTGCCTGGAATTTGAGGAGGAGAAACAAACACTTATATAGGTCAAACACCTTTTTTTCTAGCACCGGTACCTTCATCCCAGTGGATGACTTGTGTAACTACTCCTGTATGTACCAATGTTCATAACTCTAACAAACAGAGCTGAGTTCAAGGGAAGACCGCCCCAAACCCCTGCTTCTAAATCAAAGGTCTGTAGACTCCAGTGCCCTGTTATGAATACAGTGCTGCCTTGCCATGCATCCTTCCTTTCTGGGCCTGTCACCAGCCCTGTAGCAGAGGATACTTGATCCACTTATGAATCAGTTCCTGTCCTACCACAGTTTTCTGCCCAGTGTACTTACTAAGGCAGACAAACATATGCCATCTGAGGAGGCAGGGTGGGTGATCAGGAATTTTTGGCTAGGAATTTCTGGGAAGTTGTTTAATGTCCTAAAAAACAGAGTTTGTAAAGTCTCCCTCCAAATATGGACAATGCTGGCAAAGCAGAGATGCTTTTCTCCTTCAACTGCTTGCAGCTTTCAGGCTGGAGAAGTGCTTCTCTGAGGACAGAGTTTAAGACATCTATGTTGAGGGTAAGGGTGCTCAATGACACTTCCTTGTCTCATTGCAGCAGTGTCTTCAGGCTTTTTGGAGATTGTGATATGCAACAGTATAAGCAAAGTATCCTGTTGGTGTGTTTGGTTGCCAAGGTGTGGGTTTTTTTATTTTGAACTGTCTGGAAGATGGCATCTGTGGAGGGAGCCTGGGTGCCTTGTTTTAAAAGTGTTTAATGGAAATAGAGTATTGATAGGATGGACAGGAACATTTAGACTAATCCAGGTTCTGTGCTGGCTCCCAGGGAGGTCTGAGACAAGCTTAGAGCAGAGAGGTAAAACTGAATGTGATGACTTGCTCTAGCCAAGTCTTCTCAGATCAGCTCCTTTCTGGGAATATGGTGCTTGACCAACCCTGCAAACAAGCACTCCCTCTTCCCAGCAGCTTGTTTGCACACGTTGAATGGATGGAGAGAGTTCACACTCACCAGAAACAGTTGGGTCAGCAGGAGATGAGGAGGAGCCCTCCTTCCTCTGCTCTTGCCCCTGGGAGCCCGGGGGTGGGGTGACACTGTCTAATGACTTCAGCAGCTGTACTAAGCTGGAAGCAGCCCTTGACAGCTTACCCTGACCTCCCTGGTGATTCTGTTCTGTGAACTATTTTCTGACCCCTTTTTTTTCTAATCTGATTGCATTTTTGAATGTGTGCCTCTGCAAGGGTAAGGAGGTGGTGGCTGCTTTCTTCTTCTGACTGTTCAATTCTCACCAGTCGAAGGGTGTTGGTATGGCTGAAGCCCTCATTTTTGTTTCAAGGCTTTAACTTAGATTTACTGTGCCCAGAAAGGAAGCATGCCACAACATTTCTGAAGTGGTTGCCTCTGAGCTGCAGTTCAAGGCTGCCCTGTACATAGGCTTAAGATATTTGGGACTGATGTTTCTAGACCTGCCTATTGCTTGAGCATCATCACACCGACATCTCAGCTGAGGTTGGGAGGTTGCTGCATAAAACAAAATGCTTAAATTAATTAATATGTTGTAATATTCATGCTGCTATCTTGTGATGTCTAAATGGCTTTCCTCTACTCCACTTAGTAACTTACATGGCAAGTGACATTTGTTTCTGTGTTTAAGAGCTTGGAAGGTAATTCTTTATGGTGGAACCAAAGCAGTGTTGTAAGTATTCTGGTGTTTGTAGTCTTCCTCTGTCACTGTGGAAAATGAGGTTATTCTCCTTTGCCACCTCTGATATACGTAAGGTTTTGTGACTATGCAAAGGAATTGAGATGGGCTCCTGCTTTTCTGCTGGGAATACTCATTCTAGCCCTGTGACAGGAGAGATTGTGCTGTGACATTTCCATCCCTTCTGCATTTCACAGACACCTTTGCTTGATTTTCGTTTTCCCAGATTTGAATTGCAGCATGTACTTGCACTGACTTCTTAGTGACAAGCTCATTTCAAACACTTGAAATATGGCTGGTAACAGTACTCTGCAATGCCTAATTCTGCTGAAGCTTTCCTGGGACACCTGCAGACTACACTGTAGCTCTGCTAGTAGGGGTATTTTGCTTGCTGGGATGGAGGAGTTGATTGGTGGCTTGTAATATTTGAGCTGGGAGCAGCTGAATGTCAAACTAAAGTGACCTTCAGTGCATTCGTAAAGCCTTGTTAAAGTTAGCTAGTAGTATTGTTGCCTTGGGTTCATCATGGAAATTTTCATTGTAGTAAGAAATCAGTTGCTGTGTTCCAAGCAATGCTGCCTCATTTCATTCTCCTATAGAGGGAAAAGAATCATTAATAAGTGATAGGGACACAAGAGATGTCATGGAGTCATTTTCCTCTTAAGCATTCTCCTTTTTAATAGTACCTATCAGATTCCCTCTATGTAGCATTCGCTTTTAAAGGAACATTTCTCCAGATAGAGACACAATAAAACTGAACTTCCAATTTGAAACCATCCCTCTGGAGCATATTTTCTCAAGTGCTTTGGGCTATATAGTATGTGATTTGTATTATTTTATTTTTTTAAGTTCCATTCCCATTGTTTGTCTTAATCTTGGGCAACTAGTATTCCAGCAGGGCTAGTTCACTTATGTGGGCTGGGTTTTTTTCTTTCTATGGAGACATCTGAAGTCCAATTACTTTGACTTTTGCATTCATTTGCCTTTTCTTTAGTTTGTCATGTGTCTGTGGGACAACTCTTCCCCACCCCCAAATTTCCCTAAGCTAGGGGGAAGGGTTGTTGCTGTGAATATATCTTCAGATATACTAAGTATGCATCTCCACGGCTGGGTTTTTCCCATCTGCTTCTTTGAAGCATCCCACTGAAGTAAACAGTTTCCCTTTTAAACTTCCCTCTACCTGGCTTAATGTGGAACAAAATTCTACCCTTTTAGCTCTACAGTTCTCTAATCTCTCAAGAAATGTGAATGGGAACCCAAAGAGAGGAATTCCCTTGTCTTGCAAGACCCAGCAGAGCAAGCCCACTTGCCAGGGCAAAGCCTTCACACAGGCAGGATTGAAAGAGGTCCTGCGTGGTTGCTAGGTCAGTATGTGTGGAGACTTTTCTTGTCTCCAAAGCACAAAAAGTGTAGTTCAAACAAGAAAAAGTCTATGTCAGCCCTTGCAGAAATTGTTTATCTGCAGCTGTTTTGACTTCCCACATCCAAAAGACTGAGACCTTTAAGACCAGCTTTAGCAGCAGGAGAGAGAACAAGCCTGTCTGGACTTCATGTTTGGTTGCTGTGGGCATGAAGTCTGTTCCTGGACTCCCGAGACTGCCCTGTTAGTCTGGCTCCTGGGGTGGGATGTGACCACTGAAACTGTGTACTTGAAGACTCAGTTATCTATAAAAACCATTTAGCCTCAGAGGAACAGGGTCCATCAGTAAGTGTGGAGAAGCCAAGACACAAGGTTTGGTGTACAACACAGCCAGGGAGTCCTGAATAGTAGGTTCTCTACCATGCCTCTGAAAACTTCAATTCTGAAGTTACAGCTGCCTGCAAGTTCACTCCTCTTTCCCGTCTCATCTAATCCTGCTGTGCTGAGACTTTATACTCAGGCAGATAGCTAAATTCTCTGTTTCCACTGCATACCCTGTTTGGAGCCCAGGATGGCAGGCTGAAAAGGAAAAAAATTTACGCAGAATCCCTGGTTGGAGCCTTTACTCATTACCTCCTCTGTTTAGGCAGTCACTGCCAGTTTCAGGACCCTGAAACCTGCCCCAAGAAAATGTTTCCAAGGAAAATCTGCTTTTCATATTAGAATACATAAACTTTCTAATGATTGGGTTTCCTATATCAGCCAAATAGGTCACCAGCTCAGCACTGCTGCAAGAAACTACCTGGAGCCAAGAAGATACAAGGATATTACTGAGGCCTTCCAGTGAGTCCTGTAGTTACCTTGTGGGCTACATTCCTTGGGTTGTGACTGCCTTTAAAAAAAAAAAAAGTGGGGGAGGGCAATTATTTCATAGTTTTTTGTTATTTCAAAGTTTATTTTAAGCAAGTCACTTAAATGTCTTTAAATAAGCTCCAGAAATACTAAGCTTAATGCACAGTGATGGACGTTTTCTGCCCTTTGTTCTAGTTAATCAAGAAACCAATTAAACACAAAGGCTTTGGCTCTTGTGGTGACTTTCAGGCCTATTTTTCAAAGTAAGCAAAAGACTGATGGTGCATTTTTGTTGTGTCAGATGAGGACAAGATTAATAAAGGATGGAAGAGATATTTTTTTTTCCCCCAAGCTGCACAGCAAATAAGCAGTTCCAATAATACTTTGGCAGCAAAATGGAAGCTGTAATCATTAGCAGACGTGTTTCAGTTACGACCAGCAACATAACTCCTTATTCTTGGGTTTCGTGTTAAAAAGAGTTCAGTTTCCCCACAAACCAATGTCTTGCCCGTCTTCAGATTAAGCAAAACCTATAGAAGTAATTGTCTTGCTTGGGAGTTTCATAATACAGTCAGATTTAGGGGGGTGGCTTGACAGAGGGATGTATGAAGGCTCTTCCCATCCACCCCTCGGGCTGGGACATCAGACTTTCCAACATTCTTGACAAAGACTTTAATTATTTTTGTGGTAGAAAGATGTTGGCTTATGGCTGGATTAACTGAAGCAGTTCTGGAAGATGCAGGGGAGGAGATGGACTCTCTTGGATCTCCGTTTTACTGGCTAGCTTCTCTTTACTATTTTTATTGGCCAGTTAATCTTTTTGTATCTTGATACTGTGTGACTTCATCTGAAAGTTTCACATGCAATGGGACATCACGATTTCAAATGAAGCTGAACTGCAGTTATATTGGCAACGTATTCAAACTTCAACTAGGTGATAATGTCAAGTATTTCCCAGACCTTGCTTGAGTGCATATCTCCTATTCCTCCCTGCAATGCAGACACGTGCTGGAAAACTTTAGCCTGTTGCTTTCAAAGTTGTTTTAATTCTGTTCACAGAACTGCCTCCCGCTGATCTTTTCCTCTCTCCCATTGCGTGCGCACACCCTTTCTAGTAAGCATGCTGGTGAATGGGCTTTAATGCAAGCATATCTCCCGGTGGCCGGAGGGTAAGGGCAATGCTGGGTGCACTCCTGCTGCAGATCTAGCTTCACTTTGCTCCTATATTAATACAGCTGCCATATGTTTGCTTAGGAATCCAGTACTGGTTTGATACTTGGATAAAAGAGAAAATAAGTTGTTGCTTTTTGATTAACAGCAGCTAACACTGGCAGGCACATGTCTGTGCTGACAAGTGTGAGATTTGATGTCCAGGTCTTGAGGTACTGTGCTGACTGTCAAACAGTGACCATATGTGCAGGTGCAACGTATCCTTAAAGGACAATAGCTCTTAAGGAGTCTCAGTGACTGCATACAAAGCCTGGCAATTGGAATAACAGCCCTGAACACACAGTCCTCCTCAAACATGAAGGAGGTCATGGGGAGATGCAGGGTAAATCTCCATGTAGTGGTGACCCTAAGATTGGAAGAACAGCATCTAATATTCCACCTAAATCATTGGCTTGAACATTGGTAAGTTCATAAATGCACCTTAATATCTCACATGGGCTTTTATAGCATTTGGACGTCATTGGAGGCCTCCCTGCATGAGGGAAACCTGAGCTGCTTGGAGAGACTTGACCCGTTAATCTTAACTGAGATCCTGAACTGAGGTTCAGGATGGGTAATGTGAACTTGGGAAGATCCATCACTCAAGGCCAATTTATTCAGTGCCCTGGAAACCACTTCGGGGAATCTGCATCTCTGGGTGTGGGCAGGAGAAAGACTGCGCACAGTGACTCATGGGAGAGCAGGTGAAGCCTGCTTGTTTGCATGAAAACAGGATCGGGAATCTGAGACAGGTTCTTTGAGGTTTTATTCTTAATACTACTAAAATTCCATATTGTTACCAAGAAGGAAACTCTCTGCAGAGTATGAAGAACCAAAATTATGGGACAGCTGTATGCCCAGGGTGAGCTTGCAAATGATTCTCTTACTTCAAGTAGACCTTAACTAGAAATGGGATGCTATTTCCATCGCCAGGCAAATGGCATAACTGAGCACTATAGAAAAAGCCTCTTCTGCTCCTCCTGAGCACAGCAAGCAGAAGTGATTCCTGTACCAGCTACAAGTTAAATTACACACTTGGCCAGTCCAGATGTCTTTAGTGTATTTTTGGAGTTGACTATACACTTCCTGGGCTGTTAGCCTGTTGGTTTTAAAATAAGAAGTGAGCCTCTGAGACTTGGCGTGTGAACCCTTCCGCTCAACTGAGAACTGGGAAGTTAAGTATCTCTTTTGCAGAAGTATCCAGGTTTGAGAGCCAGCCACATGAAAGGGTGTTGCTTTCCCTGCACCACCCCAGAGTCTCCCTTGCAAACAATCCAAAAGAGAAACCAACATCCCTCGGTGAGAATGCTGTCCACGGAATGCACACATGGGAACTTTGACATTAAATGGTTCTGGAAGATGCTTGCTGACCCTGGCTTAAATTTGGCTAAGGCTACCAGGAATCGTGCAGTGGGAGTTGAGGGGAAAATGCTAGTGGTTTCAGGGAAACTCCATTACGGATGAGACGAACCCACCCATTGCAATCCTGTGGCAGATGCCAGTGTTGAGACCTCCTTGCATCGTGTCCTGGAGTTGCACAAGGACTTTTTTTCCACCGATTATGTGCAGACATGGCAGAGGCTGAATGCCTGGGCATGCATTTACCCTTGGCAAATGTGTCTTGGGGGCAATGCAGTGACAACAATAGAAACAGTGACTGGGCCAAGCTTGTCTGCACCTTGGCAAAGGCTGCAAGCTGCTGGGTGAGCTACTCTGGCTCTGTAAAATAGCAGTGCCAGGTCCTTGATACATCAGGAACACCATCTGCTTCTGCTGGAAGCTGCCTAAACTAGTAGTTCTTCTCCATATCCCCCGGTTGCATCATCCTTCCTCTATTTCCTTTTTGTTTCATGTTTAAGCAGCCTCCTGAGTGGACCATCTGACTGGCCCCAGGTAAATTTGGTAGCAACTTAAATGGATACAGAAGGGAGGCCTGAAAAGAGGATAACTGAGTCCAGGTGGAGATTGGTGACTGACTTCCTGCGTATCATTTATTCTGCTGTGGTTTTTGTTCCTTTCCACTGATCTCCTATACCTTCTGTGGAGATTCCCATGTGATTAATACTTTTTGATCTTTTGTGATAGCTAAATCCTCTGCTAATTTTACCTGTCAGGAGCAAATTCTGATCTAAGGAAATGTAACACAGCATGTTCCTCAATTTAAGGGAATCAAAATCCTGTGTTTCTGAAATTTTGCCTTAACCTTGACAATGTGATGCTGAGGCACTTTTCTGTAGCTGTCTCAAAGCTGTGCCTTCATCAGGTCTTGGTGGACTAGAATTGCACTTATAAGGTAGAGCTCTGGAGTCAGACCGTCCATTGGTACTTAGTGTTTTTCTTGTGAGTTGGCAGAAAAGAGCCTTGATTGCTGTAGTTGAGCCTGGCCCAGATTGGTAAAAGCAGCCATTACTTAAGAAAGCAAACTTCACAACCATAGTCACCCCTGTTCAACTGGAGCCACGGCTGAGGTCAGAACTGCTTATCTTTGGCTTCTGAAGCTGAAAAGTAACTCTTCCTGGGAAAAAGTGGACTTGTAAAAGCTGGTTTCTGGAGAAAACAAAGGTCTACTGAATGCTTACCTGTGGCCAACTCGCACTTCAAACAGACCACTTCCATCAGTGATGTAAAAAATAATCATAGAAAGAATGTCAGAAGGCAGTACAGATGATGTGAAGTAACTTGGGTGCTTTTATTTCAGTGGTACATACCCCTCTGGAATGCATCTTGTTATGAGTCCTTCGCATGTTTTTGGAGAGTAGGGAGAGAGAATCTGTTATGAGCCACTGTTTTCTTCCTTCTGAGATTTTAATGTGGGATATAAAAAGAAAGATATAGGAATGACTCATCCCACAGGCTGCAGTGTTAATCTCATGAAGTTTATGTGAGCACTATGCAGCCAGCATCCTTGAAAACGCTCCATGTGCATTAGTTATGGGAGGTGCCTTGTAGCCTGAAAGGCAAAGGAACATTAAAACTGGCTTCTTTCTTGATGTCTGCTACTCAAATATATCCCTCTGTCATGCATCTCTTTCTCTTACTTTATTTTTGTCTCCTGTGCTCTCTGGTGTCTGTCCTAACTTCTGGTATGGAGGAGGAAAATGAGTTGGCTATGTGGTCATGTTTTCTGTCCATCTTTCTCTGCTCTTCTGCTGCCTTGCGTTCAGGGATGCCAACACTGAGGCAGTGATTGACAGGACTAGTACAGTTTTGCCAGTGAATGGGCAGCTTTGCTCAAGTCATCAAATAGTTCCTGGTCATCCTAGTTCCTATAACCAAGCTTAATATTTGCATGCACCTTCCCATTTCTCTATATGGGCTGTGTCAGCTTTTTGTCTTGCTGGATGTGTACAGCTTCATAATCTTCCCCAAAATGATAATGCTGTGCCTCCTGTCACATGCTTCATAGAATCGTGGAATGGTTTGGGTTGGAAAGGACCATAAGATCATCAGGTTCCAACCCCCCTGCCATGAGCAGGGACACCACACACTAAACTATGTTACCCAAGGCTCTGTCCAGCCTGGCCTTGAACACCACCAGGGTTGGAACATTCACAACTTCTTTGGGCAACCTATTCCAGTGCCTCACCACCCTCACTGTAAAGAACTTCTTCCTTATATCTAATCTAAACTTCCCCTGCTTAAGTTTGAAGCCATTACCCCTTGTCCTACCACTACAGTCCCTAATGAAGAGTCCCTCCCCAGCATCCTTGTAGGCCTCCTTCAGATACTGGAAGGCTGCTATGGGGTCTCCACACAGCTTCTCTTCTCCAGGCTGAACAACCCCAACTTTCTCAGCCTGTCTTCATACGGGAGGTGCTCCAGCCTCTTATCATCCTCATGGCCCTCCTCTGGCTGTTGCATTGGCATGGCACGTGGTGCTCCAAGCCATACAGTTCAATACTGGTGGGCACACAGCTGGCCCTTGCTCTGTTTGACAGCTCATGAAATATATAACACAGCAGTAGCCAGGAAGCTCCTGGGTGTGTAGGAGGCTGACCACTGTTACGCAGCTATCCTGTTCTGTTTCTCCACTATCCAGGCTGGAAAACTTGGAAGTAGATGCTGGCAGAAGTAAAACCTTCTCACAAGACTCTGTGCTTGGAGAACTGAAGTCACGTTGTGGAGTCTAAATCCATGATGGAATCTGATGATGTTGATTTAAAGGGTCCAAGAACTGTGGTAGAAGTACATTTTTAGAATAAAAATGTAAAGTGTTGACTAGTTGAGAACTGTTGAGACACTAATGGAGCCTGTGGAGCAAGTGCTTTCAATTTGTATTTGGATGTTTGTCTGTTCTCTTCTGTTTCAAAGCCAACAGGTGGAATTTTGCCCAAATGTGTTCAGAAATTACTGTTTGAAGGCTGGTAGAAGGGAATTGAGAGGTGGACTTCATGGTGTGACCAAGTAGGGGCTGAAGAACTGGCAGTGGAGCAGACTTGCCATTTCTGCTCAAGTCTGGTTTCTGAATAGGTGGCAGAGACTCTGGAAAAGTACAGTTTCTTCTGGAAATGCGGAGTAGGCTTGAGTTGAAGTGGGAGCTGGGTGCTCAGCCTCCCTTCACAAAAACTGGAGTTTTCAAGCTCCCAACTTGTCACTAAATTGCCTTTTCCCAACACCACATCTCTTCTGTGCAGCAGAACGTCCTTGGTGGGCAGCAGTGGTATGAATATGATCAGTGATTCCTCCAGATCACTCTGTGTTGCATTTTGTAGTACATTTTCCTGATGAGTCTCACTCTTTTATTATTTTTCTGTAACATTCACAGGAATAAGCTGTAAATGTCAAATGGCTCCTGAACTACGCTTAAACAGATACACATGGGTTCAAGATGAGAAATCAGGTTTCCAATCCAGACTTTCCCAAAATAGGAGGAATGTGGGTTGTGTTCTGTCTAGCACTTTTGTTTTGGATAGGAGGCTTTTGGTCAATGTCAGCCTTGGAGGGGAGGAAAGCTGTCAGATGCCACAGATCCCAAATGCTCTTTTTGCAGTGGCTACAGCCAGACACTGGAGTGTTGGGTTTCAGCTGAATTCGTGAGCAAATTCTTAATCATGTGATGGCAGCATCAGGGTTTCCTGGCAAAAAAAAAATGGAGAGTAAGCAAAAACTAGTGTGTCCTAGTAGGAATGTGCAGAAACAAATAACGTTTCCTAAGGTACATGCAGGTATCAAAAAGTTACCTTGTGGTGCTGTCTTTCTGCTTCCAGCCTCCAAATCCCTACAGAAAACATGACTTTCCCCTGCAGTTTTAGGGATACAACCACCTCTTTCCCATCTATTCCTTCATTCTTCTGCCTTTTACAGAGTTTCTACTACTGTAGCCCATAGTAATCTTCTTTGAACATCGTCATGAATTTCATGCCTTCCTGTGGAACACGGCAACAGGCTTGCTTCTGTCCTTAGTGCCCCAGGTTGACTGAACAGCCTGATGGCTGTTTGGGCAAGAGCAGTTCACATAAAGATTGGGTCTCCATGTAGCGAAGGGAAGTAATCCCTTCTCACTGAGGCCGAGTGATCTTAAGTGTATCCACATGGACAGGACCTTACTATGAAGTGGCATCTTTTAGAATGGCATGTATCCAAGCCATCGTGGAAAATCCAGGCATTTCTACTGCTGGTTTTGGCATGCCAAGAGTGAAATTCTTGGAGCTCAATATCTTTTTACGTCTCCTCTTCAAAGCCTGTAAAACTAAAAAACTGTGAGTGGGATAGGTATTACTACTGGCTTCTTTCCTGTAACTAGGACATAAAGTATTCTGAAAACAAAATAGAGCTTTTCTCTCCCACCCATCCCACATGATACCTCTCTACCCTTCAAAACCTGAATGTTTGACATAATGGCTTCTGGCTGAAGTTTCCTTTGTAAGCCAAGCAGGGCTCAAGCTTTTCTTCCATGACGCCCTTTTCAAAGCTGCCCAGAAAAGGGTGAGTAGCTGTGTGCTGGCAGCCCTCCTCACAGCAGCATCTCTGAACCCAAGGAGTGAATGGGCTGTACCTCAGCTGGATGGCCTGCTTACATCAAGTATTGCTCGAGCAGCAACCTCCCTTTTCCAGCCTTGCAGGGACTGTGATTATGCTGCTGGACTACACAGCCAGAGAAAAATCAAGATCCTAATGGAAAACTTCTTGGAAGACTGAAACTACTCCTGCACATCTGTCCTCCTTTGGAAAAGGTATTACGTGCTGAAGTTATGAAATATTGTCGGAGGGGAAAGTGCTCTCTGCTCTCCAAAGATCCAAGAGCATCTAAGTGAACGTACATGGGTCAGCAGCAAATCTCAGGGTGTGAAGAGCCAAATACCATATTCTCCAACTGTGCAGAGAACATGAGCACAGCGTTGCCAAAGACAGTAAGTTGATATCTACTGGCCAGGAGTTGATAGCACTGCCCAGCCTCATCTAATTTCATATTAATGTGAAAAGCAAAGATTTGCTCAGGCTCAGCAGGACTGGCCTCACAGAATGAAGTGGCACATGAAGATGTTTAATACAGTGAATGGCTTTCTATCATCCAAGTTTCTGTGCGCTTCCAATTAATTTATTATTGTAGATGTTATGTACCCATTTGGAATCCCCCTCTGTTCATATTTAAAATTTGATTGTATTGTTAAAGCACTGAGAACGTCAGGGGTTTTGGGGAGGGTTTTTGTACTGACTAGCCTAGCTTTGATGTACTTGCCAAACATCTGTGTGCTTTCTATATATTTTCCCCTTGCCTTCAGAAAAAGGATGGTTGCGTTTATTTGTGGATGAAATACTTTGCTAGGAATGGCTGTAAATCTGAAGAGCTGAAAATTGTCAAGTGAACTTGTAGACAATAGTAACGGAGAGTAAGGAATTAAGCCTGGTATGCAGTCTGGAAAAATTAAAATTCTTTAAGAAACTTTTTTTTTCTGGCATGGGGATATCTAGAGATTGGAAATCCAGGAAACCTTCTCATTTGGAAACTTGAAACTACTGCAAAGTGTGACCATTATGGGGAGACTAGCACAAAGTGCTGGAGTTCTTATTGGCCCAGGCTGTGCTGCACGGGCAAGAGTTTGCTGCTGGTAGATGTCTGTTCTCTTCCTAAATCTTCTAGTGCTCCATCAAATAACATGTGATTTACATGATCAGTGGTGTTACTAGAACTCACTAATATTAAACTGGACATACTTGTTATTCAGATTGATGTTTTACTGCTAAATCCATGAAAAAGCCATGGTGTACAAACCCAAAAGAGAGCTTGATAAACTTGGTTTGTTTCTTTGCTCTTAAACGCTGATTCAGTGTAAGTTTTCATACTTTCTTGATGGGCCAATTATCAAGTGGCTAAAAGGGTGCTGATATTTAATGAAATAGATAAGGGGATTCCATAGTCTATTATTTTCTCTTTAGATGATACCATCATTGTAGTGGCAGCTTTTAATATTTCTCTTTCCTTTTAAAACACTTCTTTTAAAAGAAGAAATTTAAAACCACAAAAGAAAATCTTGAGAAATGAGGCTATTTGCAGCCCTGTGTCTCTGGGGGATATAGGCTCTAGAGAGGTACTGTGGGGTGGCAACAGCTTGATTTCAGATGCACAACATGATTCAAGTACTGGACTTTGAGGCAGGGGCTTGACTTGGACACACTCTATCTGTAGGTCTGTATAGATTCCTCAAAGCGCTTGTGACACTGATGGCAAAGGGCTGCCTTTGCTCTGTAAATCCAACCTCTTACTGAGCATTTCATTGTGATTCAGAATAAGGATGCTTTTGGCATGTTTTCCAAGCTGGGATTTAGATAATCTGAGTGAGAATATCAGCCTTTCAGGGGTGTTTCACAAGTCTCATTCCCAGGGACCTCCATCTGCCAACTTGAGGTGCTGTATCAGTGCATCACTGGTGCCTGCCATGTGGTGCTAAACAAGCATCAGCTCAGCCAAGGAATGTGCCCTTAATATAGCCGGGGTGCCCCAGATGTATTTCATGTATTAGTACAAAGAAGAGCTGTCTAATCTGCTGTGAGTCTCTCCAGCCATGCGTGTGTTTGGCTTGGACGCTGTTGTCCCTCCTCTCAGAGCTGGAGTGTGTGTTGGCAGCAGGGAATTGTTGTCGCAGAGTAATTCTGAGCACAGAGAGTCAAACCAAAGTTCATCTTGTTCTTTTTCTTCAAACTTACAGCTTGCCTGAGCAGGGAGGGAGTGCGTCAGACGCTTTTCTTTTTGGTGTTTTTAATCAATACCTCATCTCTGTTGTAAGAAGTCTTCTGCTAGATCTCAGTGAGATGTCATGCTCCTGAGACTTCTAACTCTGGTTAAAGACAGGGATCTTGCTTGCAAAGTAGGACTTTCTATGGATCTTGTTTTAAGTGGGATAGCTACAAGCACAGAAACAATGATCTGGGGTCACAGTTCACTCATTTTTCTGCTTTTTTATTTTGGTTTAAAAATAAATAAATAGAAAACACCAAAGTAGTCTACCCTAGCGGTGTTTCTCAGAAGCTAAAGACCAAAAATAAGTCTTAAGACCCAGTGCAGCACTTAACTGTGCAGCTGTGAGACATATATACCCTAAGGTATGCTAGCAGTGCTTGAAGGCAGGGCTGTCGGTATCCTTTATTCTTGACTTCTGTTACTGCTAGCTAACTTTGCAACTGGATAGGATTACCAGCATTTTATCAAAGGAATGGTAGATTTTGTCAGATGAGAAATCCCATGAACTCCAACCCGAAACCACACCCTGGCCTTACCCCAGTGCTTGGAGTAGTAGGTAGGCAGGCTATATTTCATATTTTCTTGTATATTTGGGCTGGAAGTGGGTTCTGTAACTTCTCCCCCAGTTGCAAAGACTTCATCTCACTTTTTTCTTACTTGCTATGTAATACCTATGCCCCTTACACACCCTCATTTTGTTTGTAGAGGAAGCAAATGCAATGTTCTTACTTCACTGTATTGAAACCTTTGCAGCTAATTTCTAGGACCTCATCTGGAGAAGCTGCTCTGCTTCGCTAGCATTGGCTCAGGATTTGAAAACTGAGCTGTGGATAAATAAGCATAGGCTCATCCAAAGGCTTGAGACATCGCTGGAAGGAAAAAGCAAGAGAGGCTGGAAGTGACAGCACAAAGCTGTGATGAGTTAAAGGCTTAATAGCACTGCAGTACAGGCATTGCCCTCAGCGAAGGTGCAAGTGGTTCCTTGCAGATGGGGCTTTTATCTCTTAAAGATGTTGCTCATTCCTTGACTGTGCTTCTCAGCTGAGCAAAGTGCTTGAGTCTACACTTGACTAGAACATGCGATCTGGGGACATTTCACTGTGTTCCTGTAGAATACCTTTAGCAAATAGGAGACTACAGCCTACTCAGATAACTCAGATCTGAAAGAAAGTTTCCTATTTTTATAAATAAGTAAACTGCAGTGTGAACCTTTTTACAGTTGTAAAAATAGAGATGGAAATGGCATAAAAGATGAGTAACTCCATTCCTTTGTGGTGGTGGTGGAGCAGTGCTGGCAAGCACCAGAGCTGCCTCTGTGTGGAAGACAGGCCAGAAATGAAGGGACAGCCTCTGCTTGAAGACAGATTCAGCATTCTCTGACTCCCATGTTGTAGGGGGTTGCTCTGCTGATGGGACAGGCAAAAGTGGTAAGAAAGCAAAGCCAACTGGTTAATGGTTTTCCCCATTCTATTTTCTTCAGAAAAGCTATACCAGGAGAAGGGTATCTCTTTTTCCATAGAAAGGGGTGTGGGTATGAGGTTTCTGCATCTCCTGGCAAAGACAGTCATAGCCATGCTGATATCTGTAAGTCACATCAGCGAACGTGTCAAGTGTCATACTGAACTCTAAGGTTACACTAATGAATATTACCTTCTCCTTAGATATCAGAACTTAAAAATCCAAACATGAGCAAAAATGACTAATTGCTTCTTGCAGTGGGAAGGAGCTCTTGAGATCCCCCTCCTTCTGTCACACTTCATTCATTGCATCCAAATAGAAGCAGATTGAACCCTGTCGTAGGGGTAGATATTCTCCGGCTGTAGAAGAATAGAAGAATATTAATTTGTGTTTTATTTGAGCTAGAAAACCGATCAGGAAGTCAAACCATACTTTTAAAACTTCAGTGGTTGTGATGCTCAAGGCTTTGGCTTGGTCACCCTGACCTTACTGGCTGGTGTAATAGAACGACACAAATATCTGAGAAAAAACTGAAATGGCAGGGAAGAACTGGAAAAACAAAATCAAAATCTAACTAGACAAATGTTGCAGATGTTTTTACCTTCCTGTCACCTAAATCTTCCACAACTGTCTTAGGAAAGCAGGTTAGATGTCTGTATGATAATTTCTCAGACATTGGTGGCCAGTGACTGTGTTTCTGGAATGGCCTCCATACTGTAGCTTCAGCTATTGAAAAAAGCCATGTTCCTGAAAATGAGTAGTCTTGTAAAGGTTATGAGGCATAGCATTGGTGAGCCAGGTGATATAGCATTAATGGATTGTGAGAGGGTAGATCAGATTTTGAATCTCCTTTTGAATCTTCATCTTCCTTCAGTTTCAAGTGTGGGCTAGCAAGTAGGGACATAGCTTAGAGTTGAGATAATACATGCTGGCAGATGACCAATAAATCTAACATTTGTAGGACAGAGAATTAAGCCCTTAATTTTAGCACCATGTAAAACTGACTTCCAAATCTTATTAAACAAATTCCTGTTACTGTTTGGCATCTGGATGAATTAGCAGGGCTGATTGGGAAGAACTTTTTAAGAATTAAAATTAATATGTTAATACTGTGTAATTAATACTAATGGTTATCATGAACTACTGCAAGTATAGTGTGTGTCCACTGCCAAAATAAGCACATCTAAAAGCTTGTTTTGTGGTCCCAGCCCATACTATGTGTGTTGGTACCAGACAACTCCATTCAGTGACTTGCATCAGCAACTGGTGACAAATAGGTCAGTCAGAGAAAGCATGATCCCCGTAAAAAAGGCTTGTAAGCACGGAAGACCTGCGCTGCATCTTATCAATGGATTGAGGAACATCAGGAGACAACTTCAAACCTTCAGGAGGTGTCAGTTACTAGCCAGAAAATTGACCAAGAAATTCATCAAGGGAACACCTTGGAGGTGTCTCCCCTCATGCCTGACATTGAGGGTCTCTGTGTAAGTTGAAGGGTATTTGGAAGTGATGTTTGTCCTTCCCCAAAATATGTAGTCTTGGTTACCTTCTGCAGACTGTATTGCATGATGTTTTGTTGAGCTGGAGTCTCAGAATGGTGTGTGTGTTGAAAAGCCCATGCGAACAAGGATTAGGGTTAGACCTCTCTGAAATGTAATGGGAAATCCCCCTCCTTGGTAGGGATTTAGCAGCCACAGGAGTATGTATTTTCTACCCAGGTTGAGTTTTTTCCACTCTGTAATCCTTGCCCACAGCCGTCGGAGAGGGAAGCATGCCAAGGAAACTTCAGTTCATTAGTCATCTTAAAATGTACTAGTAGTCCAGTTGGTCTTGCAGGAGATGCACTGTTGCATATACTTCTCCATAGTATTGTAGTGAACTTCAACTTACCCTTCCAAATGTGCACACACTAGTCACTAAATCAGATGTTTTGGAATAAATTCTCAGGCCTTATAAGCTTTTGTTAAATTCTAGCATTCCAACATTGTAATTAGCATGTCAGCTAACAGGCCTATCCAAAGACTGACTTACTATTCAGGCTCTTTTACATCGTAAGAACCATGCTTTTGTGATCTGTTTGTTTTTTATGGCAGTGCCTAAGGCCCAGCTGAGATCAGGGTCCTGTTGTGCTAGACATTTAGGCTTTGTCTCCAGAGAATGGAAGTCTACATAAGGGACAGACAAAGGAAACTCTGTTTGAATTTTGGGTGGTGGGGGAAAGGAAGAGAAGTAAATAAGACTTGGAAACTGGAGAGGGAAAAACTCCTCCCATGAAAAGAAATGGTCTTGTTCTCAGTTCTCTTGCAGAGAACTCCCCAAAGCTAGGCCAGCTTCCCAGCAGCAGGACCATTCTCTCTCAACTTGCGGTGAATGTGCAGCCACTGTGCTCCATCACTGATCCTTCCCAAAATAAGAAGGAAAAATCAATGCCTTTTGGGGGAAGAGAGGCCATGAATTTGTCAAGAGTGAGATCCTGAAAAGTACAAAGATACAAAATACCCGAACTCAAGGTTTTCTGTGATGTTAGCATCTGAGTGATTTAGAAATGAGGAATAGCAGTTACCATACGGAGAAAGAAGGAGATACATGGAAAATACAGCACTTGCAGCAGAGTCTGGCCATGGGTAGTTATAGGCAGTTCAGCATGTCCTCTTTTGGTAGCCTTGTGTTGGAGAGAGGGAAGAGTTTAGTCTTGCATGCACTCATAGGGTCAGCTTAAGTGACTCCCTGTTGAAAAGATAAACACTATGCCTCTATATCATCTGTCTAACGGGTTTAGGTAATTCCTTACTGTGCTGCTTATTTATTTTAAATGGTGCTGTATTGTATAATGCATGTGTGTTTGCAGTGGAGGGTCTGCAAATCTCAGCTTTTTGCCCAAGGACAGCATTACTCTTGCCCTTGTTTCATGGTTGGTTTACTCCTAATGGAAAGGAATAAGCCTCACAATGATATATTTGTCTTGTGAAGTGTGTGGAGATTGACAGTTCTTCTGCATCTCACATCATTAATTTGCCTTGCTAACCTTTATTTAACATCAGAAGATCAGCCTTACTGATTATTGCCAGGAGATCTGTGCTTGGTGCCTGCTCTGGCTTTGTTTGGTTAAGTTTGAAGAGACAGAAAGGAGAGTCAGAAAATGAAAATGTTTAAATATTGGGACTTTGACTTATTGCACATTTAATGGTGCCTTCCTGGAAGCTGACTGGCAATAGAGGCTGCCAGCAACACAGCCCTTCTCTATGACAAATGTATTAATAGGAGTGTTGCTGTTAATGTTCCCATAGTGCAAGACTTAGTCACTGAGGTGTTTCTAGTCTCTCAAGGTATAGTGGTTCTTTGCTCCAAATCTAGGCTGCCTTTCCAGTCTGTAAGGAACACCAAAGGCCAAGTATCAGTCTTCAAAGTCAATGTCCTAGACTAGAGAACCAAACACCTGCAAGGAAATTACATGCTTTCTACCATGTAGCAAAAACCCTGCAAAGATATTCGAGCAAGTGTGTAGTCATCTTATCCAGAGGCTAAGCCAGAATAAGTAGAAACAAATGCTTAGTTACCTGACTGTGTGCAGAGTATTTTCTGCAATGTAAGAGAAGTCTGGTTTTGCTGAGGCATCTTACTAGAGGTTTTTGCCTCCATAGCTTTCCTGTATTCACCTTCTCTTCTAATTCTGCTGATGCACCTACTTGTTAGAGCTGATGCAACCAGATACCCCAGTAATTCCTGTTTGCTTTTTTTGAAGTCTATGTGGATGAGCTCAGTTATCACCTTCCTAAAGGTCAGTGTCCCCTTCTGTTTCCAACTGCATGGTCTGGGTCTTCTCATTGTCTGGGTCTCCATGACAGATAAAGATAAAAGGCAAATCTTTTTGCCCTTTTTTCCCCTTCTCTCAGTTTTCCATAATTGGCTCAAAACGGGACCAGTTCAGCTTCCTGCTGAACAAAATACAGTAACAAGTCTAAGCTGCTAAATTTTAGAGAAACCTGGAAAAACTCTTCAAAAAATACTGAATTGAGTTTGTAGTCTCTTCTGGGGAGTGTCAGTGATACTACTTGCCCATGTATGCCCTTGTTCTATACAATATAGTTCATTAATTGGCAGCCTGCTAATGCACTGGCTGCTCTTGTAGCCTGCTATTCATCATTCTGGTACTCATTTCCGAAGCTGTCATTTCCTGCAGCCTTGTGCAGGCAGCTCTTTGAGGCTCAGCTCCTGGGGTCACTGCAGAAACACTGCTTGAATGGAGTTCAGGAGAAAAGCAGTGAAGGGTGTCAGAGGGAGAGCAGAGCATTCAGTTTGGCTTACACCCGTATTTGTGATAACATACCATCTGGGCTACGATCTTGCCAGATCTAGCTAATAAATAGAGCTGGACAGGAGTTGTATTTGGACAGCAGAACTTCAAGGAACAGCCAGGATATAGAAATGGCAATTGTGAGATAGTTATCTGAGTGCTGCAGAATGGTGTTGCTTTGCACACTGTGCTAGGTACTGTCTAACTGGGGTGTCTCCGTTCTTTTAGTAGGAGTATTGTGGTTTAGATGGAGCCCATAAAAGCTGTTTGTAAAAGGCAGTGTTTCTTATCTGGTGACTCAGCTATGCTTCAGACTGAAATACATCCCTGTTCGGTTGCTTTATCCTCTGATTTGTGCTGGATATAGTATAGCCTTTGTTTCTTGTTTCAAGCTCTTGTCCAGTGTTGCTTTGTTCCTTCTGCCCTGAGATAACCAAAGTCTGCTTCAGAGGTGGCAGATGTATTTTTCACTGAAATACAGAATTCATGTATGATTTGACTCTAGCACCTGGAGTGCTATTTGTTTCTCTGCTAGGATTGTTCCTAGTCCAGAGAGTCTCTTTTTCCTGACTGTATATGGATTTGAGGATTTCCCAGTAAGCAACTGACACTGTTCTCTACAGACTTCAGAATACGAAATTAAAACAAAAGCAACTTTTGTCGATCTGTGCAGGAAGTAAATATTGGCTATTCTCTGCTGCCTGTGAAAGCCGTTTCCTATCAGCTGGGGCTGGGGGTCTGTAACTTTTTCAAACCACTAGGAAGTAATTTGTAATCTTTGGACAAGATTGCTATGAGGCCCATTTGAAAGCTTATTCATGTTTTCCTAAAGAAAGCTTGGACACAAAATGTGTTTGCTTTAAGATTAAGTCCTGTGAATGTAAAGGAAATTACTTGTGAGCTTGACTGTTGCACCCTGTTGGCTGACCACAGAAAACACAACCCCACAACTGGTAATGACTAATAGAGAGTCTCTGGCTCCTAGGGCTGAGGTCCCCATGCCCCGTGGCTGGAAAACCATCTGTTTGCATGCCTTTACTGAAATCAGTTGTTCACAGCTCTGGAAAATCTGCTGCAGGAGCTGGCTGTGCAGGCACAGCCTTTCTGAAGGCAGTGGGTTTGCCCACCTCTCTATATTCTGCACCATGTGCTAGAGTCCTCCTCTGTCCATGCCTCAGCCAAACCCACTTGTGGTTGGGAGCTCTTGTAAATTACTGATCTATGTAAACATGGTGCCTACAGTATCAGTTTGGCAGATTCATTAAAACCTTGGTGCTATAGATTTAAATGATGGGCTGTTGGGAAGGAGATAGGGGAACGGCTTTAAGGATGGTAGGAGATGGATTTATTGCTTAACTTTCTTACTTGAGCTACATCTTCCTAACAATAGAAACACAAAAGGAGAAGGAGGACAGAAGTCCCTTTGGAAGAAGAATATTAAAGACTCTGGGCTGTAATTGAACATGGAGAAAGGAAATGAACTTACATGAGCAGGGAAGCTGTACTAAGTCATTGGTAGCAGTCAGTATCCTTACTGGTCAGCTTTTGGGACCTACTGAAGTAAAGAAAACTTTGGGGTAAGTGAAAGAAGAAAGGAAGATACTGTCCAGTACCATGTTTTGCCCATAGATATTTGGTGCACTTTTATACAGGCTGTTAAGCGTATGTGCCCTCTAACAATCTTACATTGCCTTGTGGTTACTAAAATCACAAAGACTTCATCCTTGAAGGATACATGTAAATCCATGGCTTTCCAAGAGAAACAAAATTGCAAGAGAAAGTGAAAATTGATACATAGTTCTGTGACCAAAACTTGAGGTCACACAGGAAATCCTGTTTCCAAGCAGATCCAATGAAAAAAGGAACATCTGTGATCAGTAAACAGGTATTTTTCTGAGTAATAACTGAGTTGGTACTGTGGGTTGGATGGCAGCACCATGCTGGCAAGTCCACAACCTCTTGAAAGCCATTGGGCTATGGGTGGACCTAGTTTTACTCCAGTTACTGTACAGTACTTGGCATTTAGAGGCTAGCAGCTGCAGCCAGGCTGCTTGCACAATATAGTATGCCCACCTAAAGATAGCTTTGTTCCTTGTCGTGATCGATGAGATATTTCCTCTGAGTAAAGCACTCCCTCTCTTAGTTTCTTTTGTTCCAGCTGTGAGCCGCAAACATGTTAGGCTATGTGGAATGCAAGCTTGAATTGCACAGGCAGTTTCAGCGTTAGGTGTTCTTGAAATCAAGTAAAGCAGGAAGGGAAAGATTATTTTAAATTTATTTTTAGAAGACATCAGAATGTTTGAGCCTTGACAAACTTTTTTTTGCAACTTTTTGGGTGCTGACTGGCCTGTAGAACCAGCTGACTTCATTGCTTTGTAGAACCCCTAATTTCAGTGGTCTGGGGATGCTGGCCAACACCTTGGCCATGTCAGCTGAGTGTGTTTTAGAGCTGGCCATGGGCAGGTTTAGCAAGTAATGTTTTCCTCTGCTCCTGTCTTGGGGACCCCAGGCTTCTAGATAGTTTAGGGAGAAGCTAGTGACCTGGAGTGTGATGGGACTTGTTCTGGGATTTACAGGCAATGTCCAAGACTTTTCTATAGCTGATAATGTAATAGTGCATTTACTCCCTTGCTTTAAGGACGTAACTTGTGTAATTTGTACTGGATTGTATGATGGCTTTGTGAATGTACGTGCCAATTCTTGAAAACGTGTTTGGCAGATTCCTTCATTCCAGCTGTGTCAATACACAAATCTGTGGTCCTTATTTTTAAAGAGGGAGGGAAACCCCCTGGGTAACAATTGGACCATAGCAAATAGCTG
The DNA here is from genome assembly GCF_000696875.1 of Nestor notabilis. Classification (NCBI taxonomy): domain Eukaryota; kingdom Metazoa; phylum Chordata; class Aves; order Psittaciformes; family Psittacidae; genus Nestor; species Nestor notabilis. The sequence continues at coordinate 199,860 of NW_009944897.1, forward strand.
CAGATACAGCACTTGGAGTTTGTAGCTATCAGTTTGTATTATCAGAACTCAAAGATAAACTGTGTGCTTTACTTAAAACAACTCCCTACACACATATACAAGAAGTCACAACTGCAATAAGAGATAAATATATAAGTAATTTGCGAAATGTGTACCTCTGGAAGGCTTGTCATCTACTAGCTTGAACAAATGCAGCAATGTGCTATTTCCTAGCTGTCTAGTACTCTGAACATCCATCGTCTCTATTAGTGATCTAACCCATAAAGTATTAGAGCTGAGTTGTATATTATCCAGTTCTCTCTTTTTCCCATGAACTTTTCCCATGTTCTGAACACTTCTACTTTTTCCAGAAGCCTGAGGAAACATGGTTCCAATCCCAGTAGAAGACTAGGGTAATATGTACTTGAATGCAGAGGTCAGGGTGTGAATTTCCACATATATACGTGTGTGTTTATGCATATAATGTGATGTGAAACCAATCCAAGCAAGCTAGATATTTAAGCCAGAATCTGAGATGCACTTTGGGACTCTGTATCGAGCACTTACGTACATACCTAGTCAGCTGCTTTTGGTCCAGGAAAAACCTGTCTGGCAGCAATAACCAGGATATTTATTCACATGTAGTGGGCCCTGATTGCCAGCCAGCTCTGCAACCACAGGAACTGGAGTACAGTAGCAAAGAGATGTGCTAACAGCACAGCTGAGAAGTCTTCATCTACCAATGCCATAAGGTAAGTAGCAGAGGTGGAAGAAGACAACAGACTGGAAGGATTAGGATAGCAAATCCAAAACCATATAGGCTTGAAACTACTAGTTACCTTAGTAGCTAGTTATTGCAGAAGATAACTCTATTCTTCCCCCACATGTTCAGTACCCAAACTCTGGGATTCACTTCTACTTTCCTTGAACTCAGTAACACCCAAAACATTGCAACGACTGTGATTCCCTGTGCTGCCGCTGAGTCCTAAGCATTTGCAGATACTATCAAATATCAGAGAACAGCAAACTGTGGTCTTAGCTCTTTGCCTTTTGTTCCAACTTTTAGCTCCATAAGGCAAAAGGCTGTTAATAGCCAAAAAGTGATATCAATAGAGTCCAGCCTTCCAGAAGGCCCCACCTCCTGCTCCCCATTTTCTCCCTCACCTCAGGAAGCCCTCAAGTGTTGTTTCCATCACCAAGAAAAACAAAAACTACTGCAGCCTGTACTCATGAGAACACAATTCTGCTGCAGACCCTCCCTAAGGAGCAAAAGAAAAGTGTTTCCAGGGGCACTGCATGTGTGCCTTGTGTTGTCACGGTTCCTAAGTGATGCTATTAAGGTTTGGTTCCTGTTATGTTTTTGTAGGAATTCTTGTAGATTTTAGTTGAACACTGGAGCAAGGCACAGGAGTGTGCAGTCTCTCTCCCCTCCTTCTTCAATGTGTTCTTTCTTCACTAAATAATAAGAGCATTACTCCAGTTTAAGTATTGAGGGTAGCTTGCTGGGCAGAACGTAGCCTGTAGTGTTTGTAATTCTTCATTCAGCTTTTAATGCTATGGTAGAAAACCTGTTCCATAACTATTATAGGAGCTCCATTTTCCCATGCTGGGCTACCACGGAAGGAGTGACAGGTATGATAGTTTTTCATCTCTTCTCTCACACAAAAAAGTGAACAACTTTGCCCCTGTGTGGGGCTCTTGGGGTATTTCATCAGCAAACTAAAAAACCTCTTGGAGCTAAGCAGTAACTTGGGGTGGTGAGTTTTACTCCTGAGTTCCTAAAGCAGTACTCAGTACCTGGAGTGCAACCACAGTTGTTGCAAGTAGGATGGCAACCTTCACTCTTGACTGTGAGAGCAATCAGGCATAGTCATTTGCAACACTTTGCAAAATGAGGCTCCGATGGGGGCCAAGTGGGGTTGCCTGTGCAAACCATGCTCCTAGTGTTTAGCTCTAGGATGTGAACTTCTAGAAGGATCATAAAACATGGTTGAGCTGGAATCAGTATGTGGCCCAATCTGCTTTGGGTATGGCACATAAAAGGCTGTGAACCTGTGCTGTGGATCTTAATTGTGTTCGAGTAGAACGTCTGCCACAAGCACATTTTTCTTCCCTGAGCACGTCTTTGTTTCAGCCCCACTTCCATCTTTAAAATGAGACAAATGTTGCTTCATGGTTGAGTGGTGGCTGCAGTGAGGTCTGCAGTGCATACAGGCTTGGAAATGTTATGTTTTTAAAGATGAAAGCTGCCTTTAATATTTCACCAACTTTAATAATTCATCCTGAGATGACAGCCTTGGTCTGCTGTGCAGTGACTCACTCACAGACTTCTGTAGCCCAGGCTGTAGTCGGCTCCACTCTAGGAAGATCTCTTGCGTGTATCTCCGTATGTAAAGGAAAGATGCCTCTTCTGTGAAGCTAAGGACAAAATGCTCAGAAATCGGACACTGGCCTTCATACGAGTTCAAAGTTTTCAACCCAGCACCTTTGCCAAGTGTGTGGGACTGAAGGATCCTTTTACAGAGAGCAGAGCATGTACAGTGATAGTATCTAACAGTGTATGGACACTGTAGTGTATTTTTAGGAAGTGGGTGTGAGAATATGCTTACTGCAGAAAATCCCTCTTGCAAAATGCTAATTCTGGGGCCTTTATATTTCTGCTTATGCATATTCTTTGGAGGTCTGTCCAAGGCAGTTTTGACTGATTTCCTTATGTGTATCAAATGTACATGTACTGTGTGGGAAGAGCTCTAGAAGGGTGGGAAAAGCGAGCGCCTTCATCTGCATAGCAATAAGCTTACCTTAGCTGTTTTTAAATGAAGCAGGTCACATGTGTGAAGGAAAGTAATCAGCTGTTGGCATGAAAAGTTCTGTGTGCCAGGTCTGGAAGTGACTTGATTGCATCTAGTACTGCTTTGTAGGACAATTTAAGTTGTTGGATCAAAAAAACCCTCAGGAGTTAGTTCCAAGGCAGAAGGACTTAAAAAGGAGCAACTCTCTGAAGTTCAAAGAGCACATGGCGAATGTACCAGGCTGCTGCTTGAGTGGGATTTTTCCAAGACTCTTGAGAGGTGGAGTGTTATTTAAGTATTTGTTTAGAAGAATGTGTAGTCCACTCATGCAGGAAAGGTTCCTATTCACTTTTATGGTGTTGCTATCCTTCTTGTTGACTTTAGTTAAGCTCATAAATTAACAATCAAAGTCTATGGAGAAATTATGGCTGAGAGGAGAACTAGAAACCAATTTCCAGCATGATCATGCATTTTCATTTTTTTTTTTTTCAGGTAATTTATAGCTTCTTGTGATTAGGCAGACTTCAACAGGAATAGCTGGTTTTCCTGTTAGTGTGGAGAAAGGGACAAGATTGAAACATGGATGGGTGAGGATGTATGTAAACTTGCCTAAAAGACAGCCCTTTAAGTATGTTCTAGTAGTTTCCCATGTTGTGGGTTGTGAATAACACTTGCCTAAGTCTTTTCCTTGTTTGAAAGCCTTTTGGGGAGAGGACTAGGAATACAATTAAATGCAAGAACATGATTTTTACAACCGTAGTATTTTAGTCATTCACTCCAGTGTAACCAATCTATTTGGCAACCATCATCTTGCCATGTGCATGTATGTGTGAAAAGTGGAACCTTTTATCTCTTGGTAACTGTTGTAGCTCCGTACTGAAAGTACCTGAGGGTTATTGGAGCCTAGACAAACTCTGAGTGTAGAGGCATCTTGGCTATTGCAGCTAGGGATGCTGGCAGGTGCCAAGCAAAAGGTCAACAAATGTAGGGAGAAAATTGTATTCCTACCTTAAAAAAATCATATTCTTGGATTAGTATTAAGGTAGGATCTGGAATAATATAGCAAAGCTGAAGTTGAGCTTGGTCTGCACACAGTGGCTACAATTCCCTCTGTGGCTTCTGTGAGACTCAAAGTTCCTTTGAATCCTCATCAGGGATGAAGGCTGATGAGTCTTGGTATAGACATCCATGCCACATCAGCTTTAGAGTTGTGTTTTGATGCCTGAGAGATAGGGGCATCTGTAAGGGTTAACTCAAGCTGTAAAGCACTGCCTAATTTTTACAGATGGTGTGAGTGCAAGAATGAACCTCAGACTGGCTTGGCAGTTCACAGAGATAACTTTACATAATTCCCTGCAGATGTTGCTGCAGAATGGTTTTAATAATGAATTGTGAAGTCAAGCTCAACTCCAGCATAGAGGGAGAACTCAAAATAAATGCAATGTTTTGTTCAGTGTTTCAAAAGCAACTTTTCTAACAACATTTCTGTGATGCTCTGGGTTGGGAAAGATGGCAGGGGAAGGGATAAGAGATTGTTTGCAGAAAGTCAGGATTACAATGGCACAAACTAAGGCCAGTCTGTCTGCAAACCATGAACCCCTATGAAGTTGGGAGGGGTGAGAGAGAAAGGATGGTGGGACCAAATGGTAGCTGCCCTACCCCCTCTGAAGGGGGTATGGTGCAGAACAAGTACTTCATGGTCAGATAGGCAGAGATCTGCAGTTTGTGGCTGTCATGCACAGACTGTGTTGTGGAACTTGTCTGTGCTTCAGCCATTTTCTGCTAGGAGTTTGTTCATTCTTGCACTATGCTTTAGTTTCCTGGCTTAGATGTGCCATCATAATTCAGATTTCTGCCTCATAGGGAGTGAGCTACCTCTGCAATCTCTGCTCAGCCACTCTAAGACGGTGAACATCTTGCTTGTGAGCATCCGTTTTGACCTCTCTGCTGTCAGGGAGTGCTGCTGGAAGTTTTTCAGGCTTCTCAGTGGTTCAGACTGTTTAAGTCAAACATACTTTTTGTGTGTGTGTGTGGACATGCTATTTCAATGATCTGCATTAAAACCTTTCTTTTGTCCTTCTGAGAAGCAAGCTTGAAACAGAAGAGAATTTCAAAGCAGGGGCTAGTTTTCTCTGAACCTGGACAGATGCTGCTGATTTTTCAGTAGCTGAGGAGGTTTCTCAGGTATAATTTACCCCTGCATATAGTTTATAAAGGGAATCTTTAGAAGAAAATTATAATTTTCATGAGCTCTCTAGCAATGAGGAGCTTCAATCTTAGCGGTGGCTTGAAGAATCAAAGTAGCTTAAAACCTCAGTTAGACTATTACTATTATCTGTCTGCACATTGCAATGGATTTGGATGAGTTACCTCAATAATGACTTGACTTCCAGAAAGTACGTAGGAGCCTGTTCTTAAGATCAGTGGAATTATGAGGTTTCCCTGCTACGGCTTTTTAGAAGCTGGCAGTGGCAGTGGGGGGATATGCGTATGCATGTCTAGGTGTGGTGGTGAGGGGTTGCCTTTTTACAGGGAGCCCTGTTTAGATGGATGAAGGCTCAGCTACCTTATGGCCCCAAACACAAGACCTTAAACTCAGCTCTGAGGCCATGATGCAGCTCAGTGAGCCAAACTAGAGGAGATGTATTGTGAAATGGGCTAGCACTGTGTCACAAGTCTGGGCAATCCAGGCCTCCAAAGACGTTTTTACCATGGTTTGAATTTGGCTTAAGCACATGTTCTTAAGTGTAGGCAAGTTCTTTTTGTGCAGTTGTGTTTAATTTCTTCCTGAGGAAGAGTTTACATAAACTATTCCAGTCTAATTTATATCAGCTGAAAGCCAACTTCTCACTTTTTGTGCCAAATTATATGTGTATGCTAAACTGTGTTTGCTACCCATGTCAATACATTGCTAATAAAATAAAGAACAACCATGAAGATGTGTGTTTGAAACGGTCTGGCAGATCCTGCGTGTTCACTGCTGTGGGCTTCATGGCAGGAGAATCTACCTCCTGCTGAGGGGGAATAACTAAATTTAACTTTCCAATCATGAGCCTTGTGAAGCAAAGTTTCCAAACCTCTACTGGGCCAGAAAATGGAGAGCAGTGTCTGAGTTTTGAGAGTAAATAAATAGAGCTACCTAGCAGCTGTGTGGTTGCAAGTGAGGGGTTTGTTGCTTGGGGCACATTGTCTCCCAGCCACAGGCCCCAGGGAGGAGAAGGAGGGTTTGTAACTACTGCTCTCTGGTAAAATCTTCCATGACAGGGTTTGGAATGAACTTGGGTCACTTTTAGCATGAACACTTAAGCATTGTTGGGGTATTTTTTGTCTTTGAAGAAAGTTGCATGTTGGCAGAGCCCAGAGAAGCCTCCCTTCCCCAAGGCTGTGGCTGTCACACAGCTCGGGGCTTTGCCCCACCATAAATTAAGTAGGTTTTGTGCCCCATCTGTTTACAGACCAAGCTGGCTATTCACAGCACAGGCTTAGGATTCTCCCAGTGAAATTTGTTGGGTTTATGACAGCCCTCAAAGTCCATAAACTGTTTTGAGGTGCATGTTTAGAAATGCTGTCCTCTCAGTTCCCTTTGAGGAGGCTGGAAGTCTGGTGCTGAAAAATAGTTTGCATTGTCCTGACAAAGCAACTTGCATTTTGGGGGGAAACTGGGGGATTGTAGAAAACAACAGAAATGGTTTACCTGCTTGGCTTTCTATTGTCCTGTATCTTAACCCTGACCTTGCCTGAATGGAGCAGAATCTATTTATGCTCATATCTGAGAGCAGCAAGCTCTTGGGTGAGTGAGTCTACATCAAAACCAGTGGATAGTGGTAGAAGCTTGGATGTCCAGGTGGGAAGGCAAATAGCTGGTGCTTTTGGCCTGAAGTCACATTTCAGTTAGCTTTTCTTATATTTCTGTTCTGTGCAGTAATTCCCAGCTTCCCAGGGAATTGAATTCAGGTCATGTTTGTTAAACAACAGCTGTGGTGAAAGTGCTCTAGCAGCACTTCTTTTGTATCCTGTTCTGAAATATGTGCTCTTCTACTAAAGTCTTCTTTATTCCCATCTTTTGACTTCTGTGACCTCATCTATATACATACAATTGTTTTGATACTGTAGATGTACATGTTGTGAGATTTGCTTTGAGAAATTGGAGAACTCAAATCAAGAGTTGTTATGGATAGACTTCAGGTTTCTTAAACTGTTTGTTGCATTGTACCCTTTTTTCACAAGGCCTGCCTGCACGTTCATTTACTGTTGTGAGAGTATCTCATAGAAATCATATAATAGAACTAAACCCCTTCTCTAGGGGGTTTAGAATAATTCAAACCTGTACTAGAGCTCCTGACTCTGTGCTGCCTTTTCAGTAGCATCTTGCTATTCTTATTCCTCTAAATGTTGAATGAGCAACTTCCTTTACTTCTTTTCGTAGGTTGGTGGTTTGTGAGCACAGCAGAGGAGCAGGGCTGGGTCCCTGCTACATACCTGGAATCCCAAAATGGAACCAGAGATGATTCTGACATCAACACATCCAAACTTGGGGAAGGTATGGAAAGCTTTTTGTTATCAAGGGGAAACGGATATTCACTTGCTTTATGCTTTTTTCCCCCATAGGAAAACTCAAAAAACTCTTGCTGCCACTTGTGGCTGTTAATTTAGGGCAATAACCTCTTCTCTCATCTTATGTCAGTAAGATTGTTGCAGAAGAAACTGAAATACCATGCCCGTAATCCCTTTGTGACCAGCGTGGGCTGTCAGTGTGACTGAAGGTTCAATGCTCATTTTAATACTCTTTAAAAACACAAAGAGCTCACATGCAAGTCCAAGCAGTATGTTCTGGTAGAGGTCTTGGACTTTCATGTCAATGGAAGAAGAGAACTTGCATGGCTTGTTTGCAGAAACTACACAAGTGAAAGCTTTTAACTGGAAAAAGATGATTGTTAGAGCCACAGGCCATTGAAAGAATGAGAGTTAACTTTAATGGCTGCTTCTCATTACTATTTTTTTAATTAATCTTTGAAACTAGTTTCACTGCTGTTTGCTGTGGTCTATGATTTTGTGGAAAGGTAATTTTATTTGGTGTGGTCTCATTCAATTAGAACTGAGATGCCATTTGTCATGTATATGCATTTAGCTGTGCTGTTTTTTGGCTAAAGATGCTTAATTCAGGTTCCAGAAATGGAATAGTACAACCTCACATGTTCCCCTGTTCCATTATGAAAGACTAACCACATCTTAATAGACTTCTCATGTAGCAACTGTGTACAAAGGACACTTTTATTATTATTTGCTCCATTCTAATGAATCTCTTGCTAAATTTCTAGGTGCTTTTGATATGACATTTATATAAAACGTATGTGAAAACTCAGCTGACCTTTTCTTACAGGCAAGAGGATTAGAGATGTGTAGGGGTGACCATCTGTCCATTAAGATAGCACACAGGCAAAACATAACTTTGTGCTGGGCCCCAAGGGTGACATCTGTGGCTTATTGAAATCTTTGGCTCTGCAGCGTATTTTTCCCTGCTCAAAGCTACCCATATCCTGGGTCACTTAGGGTTTAGAGACAGACTGGCTGTAGACTGGTAGGCAAGCAACCAGTCTGGTATGATGCAACATCTTAGCGGATGCAAAAGCAGTTAGTAAAGTTTCCCTGTTAGTAAAGAACAAAAGCTTACTGCTCTTTTCTGAAAGAGTTGAAGAATGCCCTGCTTGTTGGTCTGTAACTTCCTCCCTTTTCCTGACTCTTAAATATGATGTATGCTTGACAGCCTTATTGCTTTCATTTCAAGCTCTCCTCTGGCTTTCATGTTGCCCTCTGGAGCATACTCTGCACACAGCTGTTGCCACACAGTGGTCTTCCCTGGGTAATGGAAAACCCATCAGATGTTCCTTATCTTTTTCCTTTCAGTCCTCTTTAATCCATTATACTGCTTTCCTCAGCTATGGTCATCAGTCCTGCTCGCTGCCTTACTCCAAATCCAGATATTCTGAAACCTGAGACTGTTCTTCACTTTCTGTTCAGTTCCATCTCAGTGACAAATGTAATTGCATTACCTCCACAGCTGCTTTGATGTGCCCCAACTTTCACTTGCTTTTCTGTAACTTTGTTTTCTGTTATTAACCACATAAGCTGACTCTTCTTTTGTTCTTTGTTGTGTGTCCTATTCCTGTGTCCCACCCCTCCCACCTCCCCCAGTTCTTTACTTGGGCTGTTCTGCTCCTTCTCATAATACTTACTTCATAATAGAGGAGAGGACAATTCAAATTCACCCTCTTTAGAGGGAAGTGTATAAAGGTGTACATACTTACACAAAAGTCTTGCCAGGAGGTAGGGCTTCCAACATAACTGAGGAGGAAGGCACTTTAAGTGCATTAAGTGCTCTAGCCTGTGGATTTAGAGTTCATAGAAGTTTCAGAGTGACTCCTGGAGATGTTGCCTTCCTGCAGCTGTGCAGTTTATGCTCTGCCTACTTTGAAAGGGTAGAAACACTAATGCAGGGAGCTTTCAATATCAGCCTCTTGGCCCCCTCTATTTGCAGTAGACCTGGAAGAAGTCCACAAGCCAGGCAGACTCGGAGGTCTGCTCCGCTGTGGCAGCCCCTTGTAAAGATAAGGAGGTGCTGAATGCAATGTACTAATAATGCTGCCTCTACATAGCAGTAATATTTCTATGTGTGTCTGTTTAAATAGTCTGTTCCCTTAGAAAGATAAAAGTGTTTCCTCCGTACGCTGGAGCCTGCACAATGTCTTTTGTCAGGATGAGTGTAGACAGTTGACTGCTACCTGCGCCTGTGTTTAGACCAACACCATCTTACAAGGCTTGGGAAACATTCAGAAAGCGATCTGAAGAAACATTTGCAGCTACAAGAGCTGTTAAAGTAAACATCTTAAAATGGTCTCTGGAAAGGTTTAGACACTTGTTGATAAATAACCTTTCTGGTGACTATCTCTAGTATGATCAACTAAGTCCAAGTCTGAGGTCAAATGGCAAAATTCAGTATTGTTGAGGAGACAAAAAAACTGACTTGTAAAAAAGCATCGTGATATAACAGCGCTATCACTGGGGTAGTCATATGTTGTGAGAAGGGCATGGTGTGGTGGATCTGTGTGACCCACTGTGTCCAAGGGGTGCTCCTGAATGGCTGAGTCCTCCAAACTCCTGGTATTCGGGGCAAGGAGCTGTAGGTGACTGCTCTGTGTTAACAGCTGAAGCAAATTTCTACCCTTTCCACACCCTTCCTGCAAGCCTTTAAGTTCGATGTCTTTCATTTCTTCCATTCTTCTACAGAAACCTCCTAATGCAGGCAGCTTTACTGTGAATTTAGCTTTAACTTCTCTCTCTGATATGATCTGTATGTCTAGTGAGATGTCCTGTGTTGCCTCTCATGTAGTGTGTGTGTAACTGGCAGCCTAATATCCTGTTGATTTGGGGAAAGCCACCTGGTTAAACCAATTGGTAAGAAAAACTATTCTACCAGTAGGGAGTGAAGACAGCTCATGTTCTGTGCCTCCAGGGGCTTCCAAGAGGATCACTGATTTCCAGCTAAAACCACAGTGATCTATAAGCTTAAAATCCAGCTCCTCTGAAAATTTGTGGTTTTTCTATGATGCACAAGGCACCAAAGGGGAAATACAGAGTACCACAAAGTAGGCATTGGGTCTGTTCAACACCACTTACCACACCTCCAGTTCACTAGGGAAGGTTTAGGCCTTATAGCACAGGAAAAGCTGAAGAGAGTGAGCTGGGTGCAGAAGTCTGGTCTAACCCCCTGACAGATATAAAAGGCAAAAGCTCCTTTTGGGGAAATTACTAATTTTTTTACTTGTTCAGCTAATCATTCCCTAACAAATAATTTTTCTGATTGTCTACAGAACATGATTCTATAAGACAATGGTGTCTGCTCTCATGGGTGCACATAAGCAGAGTTGAGAGATTATTGATGTCAGAGTTAACAAACAGTTTTCCAGTATCTAGCAGAACAGTTGTGTTTGCACCTTAGTGATAGCTGAAGAGTAATACTTCACATTGCTTCGTAGCAGCACCACACACCCTTGCAGTAGTTGCCAAACTAGTGTAGAAGCCCATGAATGGAAAAAGGGAACTGTTTGTGTTTCTATGCCAGTCCAGTGGTTTGTGTTATTCACACCTTCACAAGAATAACAAGGTCAGAATACAGTTCTATATATGTAATCCAGAAAAAAGTGGTGTCCTCTGTGCACAGCTGCTCTCTCAATGCCATTTCCGTAGGTGTCTTGTCTTTGTTTATATTTTCAGCATAGATTTTTGTCTCAGTGTCTAATTAATTCTCAGTTCTGGCTTGTTAGCTTCTTGAGCCTGCTCAATAATTGCAAGGTTAGGTTTTTCCTTGTATTTGTAATCAGTATATTAGAAGTTTGGATTATGACAATTAGCTGTGGTGGTGACTGAGCCGTGTGTTACAAACAAGGAGACATCAGACAGTTTCCACCCGGGTTATTTTTCTGGGTGCTGTTGTTACACATGAACTCGCACAAGAGAGACTGCCTTTGTATTTATCCTGTAGATTTTGTTTATAGTGTAATAATTTGCTTAGAGAGGGTTAGAGCCCTGTTTTGGTTTGATGTCACATGCTATAGACTGAAATCTCCAAAGATCATGCATCCTAACTAGGAGATGCAACAGCAATGTTGACCCAGCCTCCTTGGACAACTAATCTTCAGTTGTGCAGCTTGTTTTGGGGTGTGTGCATGTTTCGGGGATTTTTTTACTTTTTCTTAAAGAAAGCCATAGCAAGAGTAGCAATTTATGACAGTTCTAGGTGATTCGTGTTGCTCAGGCTCAAGAATCTAACTTGTTCCACTGTACTAAACCAAATTGTCTGCATGCCATGTAACCCATTCCTGTTAACAAGACCAGTGCTTGCAAATGCCATGTTTTGTTTTTATTCCTCACCTTCCCGTTATTTTTTTCCCTTTTTTGTTTTTATTTTTTCATTCCATGTTCCAAACTAGTTTCTAAGCGACGCAAGGCTCACCTGAGACGCCTGGACCGGCGATGGACGCTGGGCGGGATAGTCAACAGGCAGCAGAGTCGAGGTGAATTAATAGCTTCCTATGGCACCAGCCCCTAAGGGTGCACCAAAAGCCGTGCTGCAGCTTTGGCTGTGGTGTGCCAGGGTCTGCATCTTCAGCACTCTGGTAGAAAGACGCCAAAGCTCCAGAGTTCAGATGTGGATTTTGTACATGACAGCATGAGGGTGTCTTGGAACCAGGGTTAGGCACCCCAAGAGCTGGAGGCTGATAATCAAAGGTAACTCTGCTGTCCGACTCCTTGCACTGCGTGAGGAGGCTCACATCTGTTGTGTTTTAACTTTGGGCATATCTATACTCGGTCTTTCTTACCTTAACAAGGACAAGTGATACTTTCAGGGCTGTTAAAATCAGAAGAATGCCAAAAAGCCATGGCCAGAGATGTGTGCAGTGGAAAAGTGCTTGGTGTGGAAAGATGAGAATCATTCCAGTTTCAGCTTGCTCTTCCTTGCAAGCAGTGCTTAGTACTAAAGATAGACTTATTCAGAACTTTTGGGAGCCTTTGGTGTCAGTCCCGTGTGTTTAAAATACCACCAGAAGCAGTATTTATTTGTTGTTTTGTTTTAGCTTTGCTGATCTGACCGTGAGCCTTTGTTAGGGGGGTAAGCTCTTTGTGTTCTGAAGCTGTGGCTGGGTGAAGTCTGAGGTATCTTCCAACCCAGGCACTTCTCCAGTGCATGTGAATCATCTTCCCAAGACCAAATGTATCTCTTCCTATCCCTTTCTCCCCTTCTTGCAAGATTGTCCAGATGTGGTATTCATTGCAATTCAAAATGGAAAGAGGTGGGGGAAAGCACAATTTTCACTTCTGTAACTTCCAGCTTACCTTATTAAAGAGGTGGAACCAAATGTAACCACAAGAGAAGCTTCCCAGTTGAGGAAAATGTGCCTTTTCCTGCTAAGGAAACGTACTTCTAAAATTTGTCTTCTGGATTTGGTGGTGGTTCTTTTTGCAGACTTGTGTGTCAAGCACATACAACTTCTCAGTGACCTTTTACCTTTGCCTCAAAATATTATTGAGGAAGCCAAAATAACAAGAAGGGTTTTCTTCCTACTGGAAACCCTGCAGCAGCTGGAACTACCCTCAGAAGACAGAAGAACTTGTGCTTGTTTCTGTGCCTGGAGACTTTGGGAGCTACTTATTTTGCATTGTCAAATGCTTCCAGACAAATTAACTGGGAGAATTTCTGGGAATCAGTTTTCTAAACAATTTGTTTACAAGTTTAAACAAATATTTTTCATATTCGTATTCATACAACACAGCAAACAAAGCTCCATAAAATATTAAGACTGCATAGTCTTGCAGTAAGACTTGAGGACCTCAATTGCATTCCCAGGTTTTTCCTCTTTTATGCCCACCATTTGTGGGCTTTAGCTCCAGAACTGCCCTTCGACAGTGTCACAGTGTCCTCCCTGGCAGTCTTCCCCACCACAGGCTCCCCTAATCTCTTCCATCCCTGCCTTTTTCTTGTTCCATAACAGTTTCTTCCCTATTAAGCCCAAGCAATGCTGGGGTTTTGAGTGTGTTGGAGAACATGTGTTTTATCTCAAACTGAATCTCAGCACTTGAACTTGGCACAGACTGCAGCATCTCAAGGTTTGAGGCACCCTCCATGGCTGAGCTGCTTCTATAAGCTCTCTCCAGTGCATTTCAGCCACAGCTAGCTAGGCTGGCTAAAAATAACCTGTTTCATGTCATCTGGAATAGTAGCTTAGGGAGCTTTTCTTATTTACAAAAAAAAAAAAAAAAAAGCAGGCTCATTGGAAGTAAAGAAAGTGATTTGAATACTTGGGGACAGGTCAGAGACAGTGGCTTCATCATCTGACATAGCTGTAGTCTGTACAGACATTTATGCCTTCCAAACTGCAGTTGTTGAAAGTATGAGTCTCTCTGGGTGTCCAGTTTTCTGTTCTCTAAAAGAACACAGTTTATATGAGGTCAGGAGAGATTCTTTCTCCCTTCTTGCCCTCATCCCAACCTAAAAGCCTTCCCAACAAGGCCAAATTTGGGTGGGTTTGCACTGAAATGACAGAATACATGAAGTGTACACACACTACGCGCCAACCTTCAAGCCCCTGCTCCAAAGGCCAGAAGAACTAGAAGAGCCACTCAAACAGGAGCTTGCCAAAATCATTCGATGTAGGCAAAACAACTTCCCCTCCCCCACTTGGCCTCTTTCTTGGAAATAAATTCAATTAAACATTTTGGCTGCAATTCTCCCCACCCAGCGATATTCTGCTCGAGATAGTCCCCGCTGTTGGGTTAGCTCCAAGAGGTCACTGGAGTTTAAAAGCAAGCTGTAAAGGATGCTTCCCTTCATGTTTACGCTTGGGTACCACTAATAAATCATTTTTACCAACTAGGTCTATCATAGAACTGAAGGAATTATGTGTTGTTTCTGAAGACCAGGATTTTCTAAGTGACTTGGATATTAAAAACACTGGGAAACCCTGAGTGCAGAAGGGAATGGTGTTTGCTTCCCTGTTACAGACTGCCTAATGAGGGAGAATTATCAGGGATAACGTACTTATTTCTCCCCTTTCCAAAGCCATTTGAAGAGGCTAAGTATCCCTGAACTTCAGATAGTTGGGAGTTACTGGGTCTGTGAATAAGAAACATGACAAAATGTCATGACAAATTATTGAATATCACAGTAGTGCTCCTTTTTTAAAGCTGAAAAAAATCTGCAAAGAGAACAGCTGTAGTCTGTTTTTACAAAGAGAAACAGATGACATTTGTTGCTAAACTTTTCTCTTTAAAATGGTCCATGGTGTGCCCTGATCTAAGAGATTACATTGGTTTATGTTTCTTATGTAGCTGCAGAGCTTGTTTCTTTTACATGTTAAATGTTTTAAAATGTGGTACATTTTCTAAACTTTTGTCTATACATTACAGAAATCCTGTAATACAAATGTGGATTATAAGGAGAAGTCTGAATCTTTGTAGTTTTCCTCAGTCCTGACACTTGTTAGACCTGCAAGCTGCAGAGTTCATGTTCTCTTGTACTGGGCAAAATGCTAGTTCTACATATGCATTTACTTGGAACTTCCCCTGGAAGACAATTTAGGATTGTTTACAGGCTAATTTAATGAGAAGTCATTTGTGCTATTTGAGTTTGATTGGGAAAAGAGGGGGTTTACATGCCTGTTTTATATGCCAGAGATCTGACATAAGTTATTGCTGCTTTGGTTTTATGCCCAACACTTTCAACTGGAGCTCTTACAATGTGGGAAAGTACTTTAAAGTTATTCATATCTACAGTATAGTGACATATGGGCTGAATTTCTGCCAAATGAGCCTGTTATTTAAGAGTAGCTGCTAGCACAAGAAATAAGCTATTAAATGAAAGAGTTAAAGTTAGAACTTGGAATCTATAGGTCTTCTTACTACTTGCATAACTTATAGAGAGAGGGAGCTTGATGGGGGGAGATGGGGCGTAGAGGGAGGGCAGCCATGTAACCCAATAGTCTTTAATACTTGAACCTCATCTTGAGTTGGTCTTGATACTTGAACCCCATCTCCTACCCTGGGTGAGTCGTTCTGCAACCAGTTTTGTAGCTGTGGCAAGAGCCCTTGATCAGTCCTGGTGATACAGGCTGGCTGGTGTGCTTCTGCATACCACCAGAGCGGTCTGCCCTCTTTGGCAGCTCCCTCATTAACCACAGGACTTCTCCCTTTGTTTCCACTCTTTTTCGCTGCTTGTCCATGATGCTGGTGAAATGTTTGTCATTTACAGCACGAGGCTGCTTTGCTGTGCGTAAATCAAACCAGCACAGAGCAGCTTCAGACTTAGTTTGTTCTTTTTAGTTTTTCATCTGGGTTTTTTTTCCTCCTCTGTGCTCCAAGGAAAGTAGTAAATGTTTATTACCCCTTGCTGGTTGAAGAAAGAGCATGCGCAATACAGAACTGTTTAGAAGAAATGTCGTTATTGTTCTTTTCTATCTGTTGGCACAAGGTTTTCTGTTGTTTGAAACAAAAAAAGGAGGTGAAGGGGCTGCGGGTGAGGAACAAAGGCTGAAGAGCTCCTGTCTGCAGATGAACACATTTGATAACTGTGGACAGTTATTTTCTCTGCTGACTATTTAGACAAGTAAAACAAAGTCCATGTTGAATTAATGCATCGCTTTCTGGAACAGTGAGACTTTTTCCAGAAGCAGGTCTGACAAAGGGGGGGGGGGGGGGGGGTGGAGTGGGGGAGGGCGAGTGCAGACTGCTGACTGAGGGGAAAGTATTTTGAAAGAAAATTCTTCTGTGGTTTGGAAGATGTAGGTTTGGAGCTGTTGCATTTTGCTGAGAAATCATTAATTGGCTAATTTCTAACCCAGTTCCCCCCTATCCCCATCCCTACTGGCATATCAAACAAGGATGGGGTCACAGAAAGTTGGGGGTATGTACAAACACCAGCTGAGCAAAGGAAATTACTCCCTGACTTGGTTGGCTCCTGAAGTGCTGGAGATAACTTCCACACTTACTTGTGGAGGCAGAAAACAGTGAACTTATAAAATATAGGTGAAGGAGAGGTATGTGAAACGGGGCGCTCAGAACTTGGAAGCAGAAACGTATGAGCGCTGGCCATTTGCCTAGGAGAGATGAGGCTGATTATGCAGGGCTGGAAACGTGCATGGTGTTTTAGCTGCTTAAAGGCAAGGTTCCTGTCCCAAATAGTTTACAGCCTAAACAAAGAGAAGGAGATCCATGCATCAAAGGAACCTGGGCAAGTGGCAATTTGGCATGCATCTTACTATGACCAAAACGTTTTTCACAGTGGAAAGTGATATTTATTTGGTATTTTTAAAAGCTTTTAGAGAAGGGCTAAACCCAAGCTTGTTTGGCAAGGCAGGAAGTCAGGGTAGGTAAGGCTTATTTTTGAAAGGATTTGAGAGTTTCAGGTTATTTGATACCATGGAGGAGGGAGCCTGCTTAGGTTGATGAGGAATCATAAGAAAGGCATGGAGCTGAGTGGGAAAAGATGGAAGGATTTGGAGGAGTGGGAAATCCAAAGGGAGCAGAACAGGTGAGAGTGTGTAGCAGGATATTAAAGCAAGGCATAGCACACAGGCTTGAAAATTTGAGATGGGGCATCTGAATTGTGTGTACACTTGGTAGGAGTCTGGCTGAGGTACCAGAGTGCTGCTGTGTCAAGAGCCTTCAGTGAGAGCAGTGTGCTTTGCTCCTTTGAGAAAGGAGCAAAGAAGGCAGGAGGTGACTGTAGTAGCTGTGCAAAAGAGACTGAAAGGCCAGATCGAGGCTCTAGTGGTGAGAAGCAGCAGTGATAAAGGATTTTGAAGATGTTGAGGAAAGGAACCGTTACCTTGGTGATAGACTAGGAGGAATCTGAAATAACCAATGCCAAGGGTATCGGGAAGATTTGGAAAGTGCTACTCAAGCTTTACGTTACAACTCAAGCAGTAAAACTATAGGTCTGCTTTCCTTGACCTGACAGTAAGTATAAATCCAGACAGGCGGAGGAGAGACCAAGTTGCCTTCTCAAGACACCTCATAACTTTAATGTGTAGTATGTGTGTGCGCACGTACACGTGTAAAGTCTGAAATTCTGGTTTGACAGGCAGGACTGGAGGAGCCTCAAAGCTGCCAGGTTCGGTGTCTTGCTCTGTCAGACAGTTAGGTACAGTTTCTTCAGGAACAGACAAAGTTTTATCTTAACTGTTCTGAAGCTTTTCCTGTGGGAGAGGTGTCCCAGCACATCACCTGATATGGAAAACGCCATGTTCAATGCTTAAAAGTTCTTTGAGATTCCCTTTTTACTAGTAGACAGAAATACAACAGCTGAAACAAAAGAAAACCTGTTTGGCTATATGCTGTTTAAATGCAGTGTGAAGGAGTGGGCACATCTGCTGGCTCTTTAATTACAAGCTGCAATCTTACACAGAAGGAAAAAACACAAAGCTCTGTTATGGTCTGCCATTATCCAAAAATAAATGTCATTGATATTAAGCCCTCCTAAAATGTAACAAGTTAAATGTGGCATCCATAATTTTTGTGCAGCCAGTATGTTGTGTCATAGCCATTGAACAGGATGGGTGAGACAGAAGTAGTATTTCGGTCTCCAGTGGCTGCAAAGGTGACCTTTGACTACTTGATAAGGATTGCCAAAGTGCCTACAGGTAATCTTGCTCTGCTGTAAATCATGTGATGGTTTAAGAGCTCTATTACAAATCCTATTTATGCAAAAAAGTTGCACTTTATTAAACTGCATCTTAAAATGGGTGGGAAATGATGTGTGAGCACACTTAAACTGTGCTAGCCTGCGTTTAGATCAAGTTTCATAGGGGTTGCCTTGACTCTGCTTCCAGCAGTCTCAGAATAGGCCTCTCTCTTCGAAATTAAGTGAAGCTGCATTGAAACTGGCTTGGTTTAGTATAGAGAAGAGTTTTACACAAAGTTTGTGGTGCCACTACTGAAAAAAAATAGTCTCACCTTCCCCAGCATCTTCCTTTCTCCTTTATGCTTGTGCAGAGCTTCAGTGAACCAAACCAGACTTCAGGTCATCCTGACTTTTCCTTGGCCAGGTTGGCTTCAGGTCCATCTCATGGAAGAGTCATGAACTGTGCAAGCAGATGTGATGGGTGCAAGGCAAGGTGAAGGAAGGGAAAGGGAATGGTCTCAGTTACTGTAGCACTAGGTGTGCATTCAAAAATTGCTTTTAAAGCAGCTTTTTAGTTTAAAAGCTCTTGCTATTTGTGTATGGGAAAGGCCTCAGCTTGGCAGAATACTGTTGTATTGCTGGAGGGATGCAAAATGGTTGTGTTGTTGGTTTGTGGTTGAAGTGTTTTGTAGGGGGTTTGGGTGTTTTGTTTTTTCTTCTAACAGCCATGGAAGGGGCATAGATGTCTGTGGCTTGTGAAGGAGTGACCCATAACTTTCAAGTACTACTGGCTTCCTTGTAGGAGGTCTGTTGGAAGTAGTATGCATACATCTGTACAAACCACATACTAAGCTGTAATGCAGGGCATTTTACAGCTCAAATGCTTTGCCCGGTAGGCACACCTCCCAGCTGGACTGCAGCAACCTGTGCTGCACTTGTTGGGGGGCAACCTCAGTTGATAGTAAAAGCCCTCTCTGTAGTATTTTGGCTTTTACAAGGACATAGGCACCGTCCTCTGATGTCCATACTGTTTTCCCAGTAACCTACCAGGATTTGTTTCTATTTATGGTCCCAAGCCTCTGCTGTCTGTCTTCAGGAAACTTTAGGTAGAACCAGAGTAAAACAGAAGCCTGCCTTTATCTGGAGAGGAGAAAAGGAAAAAAGTAGAAAGATTGATAGGGTAGTGAGGCTTTGGAATAACTAGTGGACTGAGCATTGGGCTGCTGAGGTGTCTGGGAGGGCTGGGCAGAGCGCAGATACAAATGCCTGAGTTAGATAACCCAAACGGTGCAGAAGTTCTCATTGTGCATGTTTTAAATAGTGCAGGTGTCTGGGTAGGAGGGAGAATGACATGTACTAATCCTTCCCTGCCAAGCTAAGTGGGTTGAAGTTGGATAAAGCATGATGTGACAGATTGTAGCCCTTTGCCAATCAGGCTTTGCTTCTTCATGTGTGCCTTGTTCAGATTTACTAGTGCAGCTGAATTTCCAGTAGAGGTACCTCCTTTAGTTCAGCTGGGAGGTATCTTTTGATCTGCAAATTAGTGGTAAAGAAGTATAAGTGAAGTTAGCTGATTGAGCCATTAACAGATCTCTGGGTGTCAGGTGCTAAGAACAAAGGTGCCTTTGTTATTTCTATATTGAAGGGTAGTAGGACTCTCATCCCATTATTTCCAAAGCGCAGCCTTTTGGCTGATGTACCTGCTTTGTAACAGGTAGTAAAGTTTATTCTGCCCACTTGACCTCCATGGCAAAGTTGATGTAACAGAAGTTGCAGCTGGGGAATACAAATTATACTTCTGTTTGCCTTTTTCTTTTTTTTTTTTTTTCCCCCCTCTCCTTTGGTAATTGTAAAGTCAAAATTCAATGTATCTAAATTAAACACTTCTGTATTCTCTGTAGATCTGGGCATACAACTTTGATGGTAGATCTGGGATGGCTCACTGACTTGTGTCTTATACCATTGCCTATGTATCTGGATGAAACCAGCGTGAAAGTCAGAGTTGTCAGTGTAATTCAGAGCAGTGTCTTTCTACTGACTGATGCTCTCCTGATTCTCTCATTAAGCCAATTATGTTAAGTCTTTCCAGTAACTTTATGTATCAGTCATGAAGTGTCAAATATCTTCTCTTAAAGATTTTGGAATAGTAATCTGATATGTTGAATGCTACATCAGTCATCTGAAGTGACACAGCCACTGAAAGCTCTACTGCTCCCTTCAGTGAATCTTGGTTTATATAAAACTGGCTAGACATAGTCTTTGAGAAACAAAACAGAATCACCCTTTGACTGCAAGGAGGCCCATATCTCCATAGTACTGTTGAAGTATTATTTAAGTTACAAACCTCATGTATGTTTGTGGTATCCACTGCACTACTGAAAGAAACCAAATGTGTGTGGCTGTAATTTGTTCTCTGAAAGCACTTTCAAGGGGAAACTAATGGTGTCTTCCTGGTTTTTGATCTGTAGGCTTAAAAATAGAACTCCTAAACAAAAACATTGTAGGACACTCTTTTTTACTAAATGGATTTTTAACACTTTTTATTGTCTTGATTCATGGGAAAACTTCTCTCTTCCCTTCCTACTTCCATGCAGCCATTCCTCCATGTAGGGAGGAGTCACCTGAAGGGCTTTCCTCTCAGCTAATATTGCGGTTTTTCCTATGACTTTGAAGCCAGATTTCGTTAGCCAGGTTTCATTTGTCAGACCCCATCTTGTAATAGAGTATTTCTGCGGGGACGGTGTCATATCCTGATGGTGCTAATTACAAACTAGCTGGAATTCCTTACCAGTGATAGGACAGTTAAAGCAGCCCTCCTGGGGGAGAGCAGGAGAGAGTATTTTTGCAGGGTGTCCCTGCTCATGGCAGGGGGGTTGGAACTAGATGATCTTAAGGTCCTTTCTAACCCTAACTATTCTGTGATTCCATGATTTTCATCTTGGAAGCAAAGGTTTTGACAGGTCTTACTCCATCAGGATTGTAAGGATCCAAATGTGACCCATCAAGGGAAGTTGACTTCAGAAATGTAACTTTCCTGAATTTTCTGCTATAGATGCTCTGCCAACATTCCCCCTCACCCTTTCTGAGGTACTATTTCTTACTTTCTCCAAGTAATGGCTTGTTTTTTTCTTTAAAGTTTCCATGCTTTGCCCAGCAACAGAATGCAGTTGAGCCACAGAACCAAACAGATGCTTGGGTCCTTATCACTCTCTCCAAAAGAGTGTTTGCCTCAAGCTGCTGCAACCTTTTCATAGCTTCTTTGTTCTGCAGTGATCAGGAGCTCTGGATTTACTTAATTTCCTGCCTGCTCCTGCGCTCTGACAACCCGCCATTTGTTCCTGCCCATGCCTTGATGTGACTGCCAGTAGAAAGTGCTAGGAACGCTGATTGGGGTGCTCTTTGTTGCTTGCCTTCCCTCCCTTTGATCTAGCTACACAAACTCATGCTGTTACCTGCGCTGTAGCTTGGGTTCAGGAGAGGGGTTTGGTAATGCTTTCCATGTCTGCTGCTGTAGAGCAAGGCTAGTAGTTCATGTTTTCAATGCCATTTGTAATTTTTTAAACTAATGGAGGAAAAGGTTGACCTTGAGCGTGATGGAAATGCTGCAGTAGAAGACTCCTGGTGGGTGGAGGAAGATGCTGACAAAGTGTCTGTTCTGTTCTGCTCATTGGCTTGCTCTCAGCAATGTTGTCTGCTCACCTCTGCCTGCCTGGGAAGGGGATAGACGCTGCAGATGAATAGAGATACTGAGTTTTTGGCTCAGACGCCATACTTGAAATCTAGCCTGCACTTTTGAAGTATGTGTCTTAGTTCTGGCCCTCCTTTACCACTGCCACACATCTATCTCTCTGGAGTGAGGTCTAGCAAAAGTATGTTTGCAAAACACTTCACAACCCACGAGTACAAATGTTGTATGGTCTCCTGTCAAATGGAAAGTGGTTTTATTCTTTTATCACTCTTTTAATGCTGTTTCAAGCTGGTTGCTGTAGACCTGTGCTGTTTGGGAGATGCCAGGAGAGCAGTGTGATGGTCCAGCCCCTCTGAGTTGGGGAGGATCGGTCCCTCTTGGGATGGTGGGCTAGGGTTTCAGTAACACAATGCTTTCTGCAGCCATGTGCGTGTTCAAAGAGCCAGCTGGCTGGAGCTCCTGCAGTGACGCTTGGCTGATTTGGCAGCTGGGTTGATTCTGTCAAGTTACAGTATGATAGTTAAGTCTAGCTTCAAATCCTCTCCCTTACCCACTCGAGGAACTTGGAGAGGGGGGGCAGGAAGAAGGGGGAAAGCTCTCAGGGGACTTTGTGTCATTATTGGCATGGAAGCACTTTGTGATTATCAGCAGCAGGGTAGTGGCAAGGGGCTGATTATCTATCATGTCGTCAGCATAAATAATCAGTGGGCCCCTGAGCAGGGCTCCGCCTTTTGTAACGGCTCCACGTAATCACTGCATAACAGTTTAAAAGCAAGCAGAGCAGAAAAACAGCTGCACTAATCCTGACCCTAACTGATGTTGCCTTTTCTCCCCTCACTAGAAGAGAAATATGTCACTATCCAGCCGTACGCCAGCCAGGGGAAGGATGAGATTGGGTTCGAGAAAGGTGTCACCGTGGAGGTCATCCAAAAGAACCTGGAAGGATGGTGGTACATAAGGTAAAGAAGCCATGCAGCCAGGCTGCTGCAGAACCTGTGACAATGAGCTTTTCTGGTCCTTCACTTATTGTTAGTGTTTAAATAATTCTGTAGCTAGGCAAGGAAGCCCAAATTGTTCATAGTGCCTTTCGAAGAAATGTAAAGAAAAGGCTGTGTTCAAGGCGAGGCTGGACAGAGCCTTGGGCAATGAAGTTTAGTGTGTGGTGCCCCTGCTCATGGCAGTGGGGTTGGAACTAGATGATCTTAAGGTCCTTTCCAACCCCAACTATTCTATGATTCTGTGATACAATGGTGGTTAAAGTAACATTACGGTGTCTGCAAAAGCTGTGGACTGTTCCAGTGGGGAAATTCCTGAACTTGTAGATTATTTTCGTTCTTTCAAGTTAAAAGCCTGTATCTAAGTTAAAATCCATGAGACCTATCAAAGCTTTCTGTTCCATGTAATCTTAATGTGTTTCCAGTATAAGAGTTATTCTGTAGCATGTTTAAAGCTATTGATAGTGATGCTGAAAGGCTGATTGTGATCTTTTGAGCTGTTTGGGGGATATAATGCTATTTTCAGGGATAGAAGAGATCAGTTTGGTGGCTATAGCCCTTGTCCAAACTTACTGGTGGTCTCAATAATTTGCCTGATTTCTGCCTGTCCACCTTAGATATTCCAATATACAGAGGTTGGATTCTGAGGGCAGGTGAAGTTATTGTGTATCAAACTTTGTTATGTGCTTGAAACAGCAATCATAAGAGAGTTGTGACTTAGGAATCCTCTTTTTTAAATGCTTGTGGGGAGGATGTAGGTTAGCTATGCCTTAGATAGTAATATAAGGTCAGGATAAGTACTTACTGAGAGCTTTCTCCATCTAGGCACACACAATACTTAGGATTTAGTGCTTTCTCATGATCCTGCTCCTAGTTTTGTACCTGTGTGTGAATCCAGCAGTGCTGTGAAAAATCCCATTTCTATTTTAAACAAGATGTGATACAACAGGTAGCTTAAAAACAGAGGTATATATCTCAGGCAGTGCAAAACTTTTCATCTAGTCATCTTTTTCCATTCAGCTTGTAATTACAGTGATTATGTCTTCCCCTTTCCCTCGTCAAGCCAAAACTTGCTTTTGTTTTGAATTCTGCTTGATTTATCAGCTATGAATAAGGACTGTGAAAATGCTGACTGAAGCAGTCTTGTTGTTTTTCTTGATGTCCCTTACTTAGAAAACTGATATCATTGGGTTATGGGTTTTTTTAATTTTTAGTTTTAACTTCTATTTACTGCTCCCATAGAGGGAATAGGCTAATAAAGATAGCAGCGGAGCCAGGAAGGCACTCTAGATAGGAGGAACTCAAAAATGCTTGGGTTTGGTCAGGTCACATTTTTTTCTCTTTTAATCATTCACAGCAGTGGAATCCAAAGTTGCAGTTAGAGGAATTGAGCATATAGGGGGGTTTTAGAGGAGAGAAACATTGCAAGACATCTTTAGCTTATTTTGCTTATTTTGCTGTTCTTAAATGCAGCCTTATTACTACTGTAGATTCCCCTTTGCCATATTAACAGTTCTACAGTAAGCAGAAATTCTTTTCTTTTCTTTCTTCCCCCCCCCCCCCCCCCCCCACACTCTCGTCCCCGCCCCTCACTTTTCCTCACATCCTCCTTCGGGCCAACCCAAACCATACATTTTTTCTGTATAGCAGAAGTGGATTCTGGTGGACAGTGACACTTGCCGCAGTACCTTTAGTAGCCACTTCATGGTGATGTGCTGGAAGGACAGTGGATGATCCAGCCATGTAGTTCGGAATGCAGCATGCCCTTGGCTTTTTTGCGAGAGGCATTTTAAGTTGAGCAACCCCTCTTCTTGTTGAAAGATGATTAGGTGCTCCCCATATGTATGTGACAAGTGTGTTGGGTGTCAGCCATCATCCTCTCTGCCTATGGAGCAGTATGTCTCAGTCTTGCTGGAGGATTAAACTGCTTTTAGAAACAGTTGGGGTTTTTAACATAGAATCACAGAATGGTTAGGGTTAAAAGGACCTTAAGATCATCTAGTGGGCAACACTTTTGGAAATGTTGATGTGTTGATCCATCCCTGCAAAAGATGATCCTTTGTAGCCTGGGTAGCTGTTTTCCAACTTGCTGTTTATTAGATTTAAACTGCTCTCTATACTGTTAGGTGCCACTCAGGAAAGCATTCCTCTCTTGCTGAAAGACATTTCTCTGAGTACTGAGTGCCTTAGAAGGAACAAATCTTTCTGCAGTGAGTGTAGGGGGAGAGGGAGCAGGAAGAGAGTGCAGTTGAATCCTGTTGCATTGTTGTTGGCTGGGTAACAGAGACTGAACACACACATCAATGTGTAGAAATAAAAAACAAATCCTGCAGCTTGCAAATGGAATCCACCTTAAAGACATTAGCTTGTTCCACCTTAAATATGTAATTTCCCCAAATTCCTGGCCATGTGCTGATCCTCATTTCCTGTCCTTTTTCTTTTTTTTTTTTTTCTTCCCC
>NW_009944898.1:0-3849 GCF_000696875.1 Nestor notabilis
TGAGTGGTCCATCTATCAAATTGATGTGTCTCCAATTTAGAGACAAGGATGTTGTGCAGGACAGTGTCAGACACTTTGCATAAGTCCAGGTAGATGACGTCAACTGCTCTGCTGCTGTCCATCAGTTCTGTAGCCCCATCACAGAAAGCCACCAAATTGGTCAGGCAGGATTTCCCCATAGTGAAGCCATGCTGGCTGACACCAGCCACCTCACTGTTTTTCATGTGCCTCAGCATTCTTTCCGAGAGAATCTGCTCCAAGATTTTGCCCGGCACAGAGGTGAGACTGACTGGTCTGTAGTTCCCTGGGTCTTCCACCTTCCCCTTCCTGAAAATGGGGGTTATATTACCCTTCTTCCAGTCATCAGGAACTTCACCTGACTGCCATGATTTTTCAAATATGATGGACAGTGGCCGAGCAACTTCATTCGCCAGCTCCTTCAGGACCCACGGATGGATTTCATCAGGTCCCATGGACTTGTGCACGTTCAGGTTCTTAAGGTGGTCTCAAACCTGATCCTTTCCTACCGTGGGCCTAAGGTCTTCATTCTCACAGTCCCTACTCCTCTTCCCTCTTTGCAGAATTTTTGGATGCATAATAAAGCAATGCAAATTCTGGTCCTGGAGCCAGAGACTTAACTTGCAGCCCTCAGATGGCTTTGAAAATACTGTTCTTAATCTCATTCCTCTCTTCACATCCTGTTTACAGATGGGACAGTTTAGACTTACCCATGTAAGAGGGATAATATAACACATGGCTGCAATGTTTTGTAACATCTCAGGTTCTAGACAAATGTAAAATATTGCTATTCATATTCACATATTATTTTGATGGTACAGTTTGTATGTGACCTGGAGAAAACCTCGGCAATAATTCACTACCCTGCAGTTCTAATATAACTGTGATATAGAAGGTGTCTTGGACCACCAGTTGTTGTTGAGAACAGCAGGTAATAGGCACTGACTACTAAAAGGAGTTAAGCACCTAAATGCATGCGAAAAATCCTACAAGAGAGTCTCTGCATTTCCCCAGACTCCATAAAACCTTTAAACATTCAGCCACAAAAATCTTCCTTGAGCATGCAGGTGGGGTAAAAAGACCCTTAATGTGCTAAATCTGTACCCCATCACAGCTTGTCAATAAATTGAAGTCAAGGAAGTGATTATGGAGGGATGTAATATACGCCTTTTCAGGCTTTTTCACAGCTTTTTGTGTAATGCCTTGATGCATAATGCTACTGCTGCTGCACTGCAATTAACATCAGTAGATGGTTTTACCTCAAGACCACAGATGAAATCCTAGTAAGGCAGCAATTGCTCAGTGAGCTGGACGAAGTATTTCCAGTTTCCCATAAGGTACAGCATTTTGTCATTTATTCTGCCAAAAGAACAAAATATTTGCTCTATACTTGCTTTTGCTGTTGAACTCAAATCTGTCTCAATTACAGAGTAAACCTATTTTTCTTTTTTCTTTTCCACATTTTTCTCTAGTCCCATGCTGTCTACAATTCATAGAGGTTTTAAATTGTTTTTGTTATGTTGAAACGACAGAAATATTTAGACTTTTTTAAAAGGAGAAACACTCCACCACCCACTTCTAGCTTCAAGGGCTGTTTGAAATAACCTTATCTTCAGCTTTTCATCTAGAGCACTGAAAAACAAGTACAGAACAATTTACCATGTGTAGAGCTTTCAACTGAGACCTGTGAACTGTTTTCCTTCCCCTCTGGTCCACAGCTAGTATAGACAGAACAGGGTTTATTTTGATGGTGAGGTGTTTTGTGTCACTCATTTATCCTCATGTGCCAGTGCAAGACCGCCCTCTCGTGTCAGGAGTTTTGCTTGTGCTCGGTCTGGTATGTGCCCCCCAGCTAATGGAGTATAATCGTTATCTCCAGTCTTGCTTCCTGGAGAAGGCAGTAAATAAATGTATTTAATGATCATAAGTGTTCCTCCCAATTCATATGCATAATGTCTTCTGCTAATTCATGTGATAGCTTTTTATACCTTATGGGATATTTGGATTAAAGTAATTTATTAAAAAGTTTAAATATGAACCCTGATAATTGATTTTTCTCATTCTCTCTCTCTCTTAGCTATGACTGTCCGGAATGGAGGAAATGTGCTGGTTCCCTGTTATCCCTCTGGAGTAATATACGACCTGCTGGAGTGCCTGTATCAGTATATTGACTCTGCTGGACTCTCCAACGTCCCTTTTTATTTCATCTCACCTGTTGCCAACAGCTCCCTTGAGTTCTCCCAGATCTTTGCTGAGTGGTAGGTGTTAAAGGGCTGCTTCATCAGCCTCAATTCACACACTTAGCTATGGTAAATAGATGTATGCAGGTTATCTCTACTTGACACACTCTAAAGTATCTCTTAGACTTTATCAACTCACACTACAATTGTTAACACTTTTCTTGAGTCACAAGTGCATGTGTGCGTGTGTAAGTAGATGTTCTGTGTTAGGGAAGCATCATTTCCTATAGAACATACGAACTCAGTAATGTGTCCTTTTTGGTACTTCCCCTAATGATTAAATTATGTACCTGAGTTGAGTGAATTTTAGCTATGCCTGTTTGCACATCCCTGTCCACTGCCCCCCAAAGCGTGGTATCACTGTATAAGGAAAATAAATTTTTCAGGCTTAATTTTGCTGAGCCAGCAGTGTATTTTCATGGCACAAAAAGGCCAGCAGTATCCTGGGCTGCATTAGGTGGAGCACTGCCAACCAGTCAGGGAAGGGGATGGTTGCCCCCAAAGAGTTGTAGTCAATGGCTCAATTTCCAGGTAGACACACCTCTCCTATGGCTGGATCACCAAACTGGAGCACCTCTCCTATAGAGACAGGCTGAGAGAGCTGGGCTTGTTCAGCCTGGAGAACAGAAGGCTCCAGGGAGGCCTTAGAGCAGCTTCCAGTGCCTAAAGAGGGCAATAAGAAAGCTGGAGAGGGGCTTTTGACAAGGGCTTTTAGGGACAGAACAAGGAGGAATGGCTTTAAACTGACAGAGGGGAGATTGAGATGAGATCTTAGGAAGAAGTTGTTCCCTGTGAGGGTGGTGAGGCCCTGGCACAGGTTGCCTGGAGAAGCTGTGGCTGCCCCATCCCTGGCAGTGTTCAAGGCCAGGTTGGATGGGGCTTGGAACAACCTGGTTTAGTGGAAGGTGTCCCTGCCCATGGCAGGAGGTTGGAACTGGATGAGCTTTAAGATCCCTTCCAACTCAAACCAATCTATGATTCTAGATTCTATGATTATCAGTGTGTAGAAATATCTGATGGGAAGAAGTGAGAATGAGGGAGGCAGACTCTTCTCAGTAGGGCCCGCTGACAGAACAAGAGGCACAAATTAAAACACATGAAATTCTGTCCGAACAGAAGAAACACTTTTTTACTGTGAGGGAGTTCAAACCCTGGAACAGGTTGTGGTGAGAGTTCATGGATTCTCTGTCTACGGAGGCTCCAAAGCCCAACTGGGCACAGTCCTGGATGACCTGCTGTAGTGCTTGAGCAGCAGCTTGGACTGGATAATCTCAAGAGGACCCTTCCAACCTCAACAGTTCTGTGATTCAGAAATCTTAAGTGATTGATGCCACGGGAGAATTGTAAAGAAGAGTGAAATCTGGTGAATTTAATTATGTTGCTTTCAGCGGAAGTAGGAAAACCTTGGTGTCCAGGCCAAACTTTTGTGTACTCACCAGGTTGCATTGACTCATGCAGTTAGTTTATAGTTAAACAGTTGTTTGGTTTGTACTTCCAAGGTGATTTCATTTCAGTAGAAGGTGAAGTGGTGGCTACTTAGTGTATAGTTCTTGTTGCAGCAATGCTGTTAAAGTAGCAGGAAAGTTACCCC
>NW_009944898.1:3880-34920 GCF_000696875.1 Nestor notabilis
TCTTCTGACTCCTGCGTCCAGCTGGCACAACTCAGGCACCCAAGTGTTCAGACACCGTTTTTTTTGAGTTCTACTTTGCTGCAGTTACTTATATTCAAAAGTCAAACCCAACATTAGCTAATCTCCAAACATTTATGTGTAAGGTGAACATTTTGCTTACATGGAAATGCAGGCAGAGGCATAATAGAGGTTCAGAACTGGAGTTGAAATTCAGGGACTCTAGCCTTCCAATTCTACCGCTTAGTTGGCCAAAATAAATGTCCTGCTCTCAGTATCTCTTAGACTTTATCAAATTTATTTTCACCCAGGATTACTGCTGTTTAATAAAGTGAAGAAAGTACGAGACAGGTAGTGTTTCCCAGAAAAAAGCACCAGATAACTGCAACATCACAGACGTCTGACAAGTATCTTTTTTTTAACTTCTGTAATAGGATGAGTCTGGCTACAGCTGATCAGCAGCCTTCAATATTTATATTTTAAAAATAAATAATGGATGTAAAATCTCAGGTAACAGTGAGCACTATGCCATGGTGAGAGGCAGTTAACCACCATTGTAGCTGCAATAATAATATGCATAGGGGAATTAGATTATAATAAACAAAAGGACCAAGTCACTGCTGAGAAGTGGGATGAGGTAAGTGGAATTTTTCTGTTGATGAGTTATTTGGCTTTGCATACACTGCTGAGCTCTGCCTATGAAATGATGTGGATGTTGAGTTACAAATTTGTCCTCAACAGCAAAAGAGTTCTGCTACATTGTGTGTAGAAAATTACTCTCAGCTGTCTTGCACCTTCTCTGTGTGCTCTCGCTCTGACTGAGTTGTCATGTCCTGTAGGTGCTGGTCCTCTAAACAGAACAGCAAAACAAATTGGTGATTTTGCACCTGATGCCACAGATGCGAAATGGTTTTCTCCTAAAACGTTTAACAGTAGATGGCAGCAGACACTGTGGGATGTTCTGCACCTCTCTAACCCAGCTGATTGTCCTTTTCTTTTAAAGGTTGTGTCATAACAAACAAACAAAGGTGTATCTTCCAGAACCTCCTTTTCCCCATGCTGAGGTAAGTAAACCATGGTCTTGCTGTTTGCTAAGATCATAGTGTGTTTGGGTTTCTGGAACACAGATCTATGTGGCTCTTGCTTTTCTGATGAACACTTCTACAGCTATTTAAGTTTTGTGTCATTATTCATGCAAGTTTGGGTTTTTTTCCTTTGCTTTCTGTGATTAATTTGGGAGCATGGGGGAGGAATGAATGATGGTGTTCCCTCCACTCAAAAATTATCATGATGTTTATTTCAGCATGTAACTTACATATGCTTGCCTGCTTTACTTCCCCCACAGAAGGCTATGTGGTGTACACATGGTTGACTCTTTGCTCTTATCAGACTGCAACCATGAATATTCTCTTTGTCCAAGCAGTTTATTTCAAAGTCTGTAAAACTAAGAGCTTGTTAACAGAGACAGCTTAGTCATCTCAGCATCTCCCTAGCTGAAATAGACACCATGTTGTCTGCTGCAGGAGAAATGGTATCTTGAAAGAGAGGTTTGATGTAAAAAAGCTTGCAGCACCGAGTGCCGTCTTCGACAATTTTAAATGAAATTACTTGAGCTAGCATCTTAGTGAAGCAAAGAATAATAAGGTTCCTGTCTTTGGGGGGGTCTCCCTGCAACCCATGTTGAGGGGATCTTCTCTGCAACAAAATAATAATTTAAGGGGAAGTTTTAGCCAACTAGACATTAAATAAACATAGCATAACTCATGCCTTCAAAGTTATCTCACATATCAAGAAAGGATGTGAACCAATAACAGTAAATGAGAGACTGGCTGGGAAGGGAAGAAACAGGACTGAGAAATTTAGCTAAATTCTGCTCCTGACAGACAGCCATTTGGGACATGCAGTCTCAGAAAACTGTCTTTTAGAACTCTTTGATGTGCAGAGTGGCAATTACAGGTTTAAAAGTCCAAAGATTAAATGTTTTTTCAGGAATTGTTTGGGTTTGGTTTTTTTCCTCTGAGACATTGAGGGACTTGTTCTGGAAATTGCCATTGCCCATCACATATATCACCTGTAGGTGCTTCAGAGGCATTGTTGGAAGTACACCTGACCAGAAGCTCTGACTCTTTCCAGATGGAAAGGGGGATAGAGCACCTCCTGTACAAAGACAGGTTAAGAAAGTTGGGGCTGTTCAGCCTGGAGAAGAGAAGGCTGCGTGGAGACCTCATAGCAGCCTTCCAGTATCTGAAGGATGCTGGAGAGGGACTCTTCATCAGGGACTGTACAGATAGACAAGAATACAAGACTCTGTAGCCATGCTGCTGGCTGTGCTTTCTAATTCCCCCTGAATCTCTGCTTTCTGGGATGTCCTTGTTTCAGTGGTTTCAGTGACAGCCTATGTTCTACCAAGTACATTGTTTCACATTTTAGTTCACAATATGCTCTGGAACTGGCAGGTTTAAATGAAAGCCCTTCCAAAAATAAGCCGAACATACAGCTGTCAAAGACTGGATTAATTGACCCATCTTATATGATGGGTCTTTGTGTTTATAGAGTGATAACTATGTCCTCTAATTTTTAGGACATTTTATATTCTCCAGAGGCCTGTTGATAATGAGATTTTGCCAAATTATTGTTTAGCTATTGAAACATTCCTCTGTGCTTCATGTGCACATCAAGGTAATTATCTAGGAAATGACTCACAGCAGTGGATAACAGATCAGTGGATAACAAAATGCAGTGCACAGAGGGAGTAACATGCCTGTTATAGGTACAGCCTTTGGTTGACAAGGCCAAATCATGCAGATCATGACCCACAAACCCTGGGACATATTATCATGAGATGCACAAACAACTTTATCCAGACCCATGGATATCTTTGACAGGAAGCCATGCTTAGG
This sequence comes from Nestor notabilis, assembly GCF_000696875.1. Taxonomy (NCBI): domain Eukaryota; kingdom Metazoa; phylum Chordata; class Aves; order Psittaciformes; family Psittacidae; genus Nestor; species Nestor notabilis. The sequence goes on from NW_009944898.1 coordinate 6,778, forward strand.
CTTCTTACATTTTTACCTAAGGGTTGCCTTAAATGGGCTGAATAACACAATACTGTGAATGCACATCCTTGTGGCTCACAGACTATGAAATGGCTGTAGCCTTTAGGCATTTCAGCACTGAGCTGCCATCTGAAGTAAGTACCATACATTTCCCCTCAATTCAATTAACTAAGATTGTGTGTTTGGGTGTTCACTTATGTATGCTGCTGTATAAACACTGGGAAGTAGAGTAAACACTGGGAAGTGGGAGTAACCTGGGCTACTCCCATTCCCTGATGGACAAAATGGGTCTCTTCATTGCTAATTCCTGATACATATTGGCTTGTCTTGCAAGATCAGTTTGTATGGTGGGAGGCAGCAGCCCTAGGCATACAGCTTTCAAAAGCCTGGCTTAGTAGCAAAACCAAAACAAAGTAATACCCAGGCAAAGAAAGTCTGAGGCTGCTATTTCATTTAGTGCTTTTCCTACGGTCATAAATCACTGAAGTTTAGACACGTGTGAGAACACCAGATCAGATTGCTTCTTTTTGTTCTGTAAGAGACATGGGCTGGTTTAGTTTAATTTTAAACAAAGCGTACTGAGATTTATATAGATGATTCACATTAAGACACCCATGCTCACCAACACAGTGCCAAGACGTCTATGTCAGGTCCCCAGTGCTCAGCACCTGCATTATATTCCTTGCTGCTGTCCTCTGAGGGACAGCTGCTGTCATTCTTTTATTCCTGTAATGCTCAGCCACCTCAGGCTGCACTCCAGTTTGAATGGTACCTACAGCTGGTTGCAGTTTAATGCTGTCCTACTGTTTCTAAGGCATGGGAGAGGAGCTGGGTTTCTTTTTTTTTCTATGAAATACAGAGTTGGAACGAACAGTGTAAATGGAAGGGCAAAACCTTGCAGCCAACAATGTATGTTTAACTCGCATGTGAAACATCTTATATAACCTTTTTTCAGTACAGTCTTTAACAAATGTAGTATTTATTCCCTGGCAGAAACCCTGTCGTGCCTGTGCCCAGAGTATCCACAGTAGGCTCAGCTGCTATGATGTTTTAGTGTAATTTTACCAAGCAGAATGGTCCTAACACAGACCTAGCCTGAATAACCTGCCCATGGCCATACCATCAGTCTAGGAGGGAGCAAGGACTTGGACTAAAGGCTTCCAGTTACTAATTTAGAACTTTTGTCAGCAGCCAGCCTGTTTGTCTTTGGTGAACACGCGCTTTCTAAATCTGTGAATCCACAACCTCACAATCAGGAGCTCTGCTTACTAGCACTTAAGGGAATTTTTAATGAGTGTCAGAAGCAGACATCGAATGATCATTTCTCATGGCCAGGTTTTTAGTGGAGAATTGCCTTACTTTTTTCAAAGTAATGGTAGGCTTTTGCAATGTAACCTAGACGGAAATTGCCCATCATGAAAAGACGTGCTTAGCTGCTCTGTTGTTGGAAGAAAATAGGGAATTACTCAGACATGCCTTTTAGTTATGAGCAAGCATTAATAACATGCCTGGCATGATACATCAGAAGAGGACAGGCCAGGAAATAAGCTTCTAATTATCTACAGAATAAGTCCAGCCCAGCATGCTGTCTGGTCCTGAAATTCAAGGTTCCTGTTTTTGTTGTATAAACAGTAAGATTTAAAAACAAACAAGAAAAAATAATCCCCCAAATTGTCGGTACAGTTTTTTGCAGCAATGAGTTCCAGTGGTGCCTGATGCGTAGTATAAAAGAGCATTTACTTCCTTTAATCAGTTATGATTACATTTCACTTAACAATCCCTTCATTATTGTTACAAGAGTAACAATACGAAAGTATCTTCATCTTCTCTACAACTATTTTCATTTTTAATTTTTTTCTCTATTATAAGTTGTTTAAAGCTTTTGCTGTCTCTTTGCATGGAATTTTCCAGGTTTATTTTTTATGTTACCTGTTTTGAACTCATTCCTTGTTCTGCTGTACTGAATAAAATCACACACACTGTTCATCTCTGCAGAGAACCCAAAACACTTCTACTTTTGGTGAGGCACTGGAATAGGCTGCCCAAGGAAGTTGTGAATGCTCCAACCCTGGAGGTGTTCAAGGCCAGATTGGACAGAGCCTTGGGCAACATAGTTTAGTGTGTGGTGTCCCTGCTTATGGCAGGGGGGTTGGAACTAGATGATCTTAAGGTCCTTTCCAACCCTAACTATTCTATGATACTACTCCCTCCTCATTACTTCCACTTTAATGTTGTAGTAGGTGTTCATCATGTTTCCTCCTGCATGGTAACTGCGTACAATTTTTTTGGGTGGCAGTTTATTTCCTAACATCCAGTCCAAGTGAACAGGGAATATATTTTCTTTCAGTTAGGAGCAAAGAATACAGGCTTAAGTGCTTTAGGCTTGTAGGGATGGATTTGGACATCAGTTCCTACTAGCGTTGATATGAATGAAGTGCCCAGATTCTTACACAAGCTTTTGAAGTCTCATCTGCAGCCTTTTAGCAGTGCACAGGTTAAAAGAGCTTCTTCTAAAAGGCATTTCTCTCTGATGACTGGGGTGAGAGTTGCTGTGACTCTGCTGGAGGGAGTTAGGATCTGGAGCAGGACTGCTGTACATTCCAGCCAGCAACTTCTCGGGAGAAAAACTGTGAAAGTGGAGAAATAGTTAGGGAAAGGATGGATCACAGTGTGGATGCCTCCCCTCAATTTTTCACCAGCATTTTCTGTGATGGGGAACAGAGAAGGAGCTCAATCAATCTGCAGTAACACTGGAAGCTTCTGCAGAGTTAAAAACTAGAATTCCCAAATGTTTGTGAATATAACAGGCTGGCCGAGGGAGGTGGTGGCTTTCACTTCCAAGGCCCTATATCAGTTATACTTTAGGATCAGCTGTCTAAACAGGCTTAGGTTTAAGCTCCACAATGCCTAGCTGAAATGCTGTGGAGCATAAATCCATAATTTGTTTTGTTTAGAAATGTTATTCTGGTATCCCAGAACCAACTTGCGGTATTTTACCAAATCCCTTGAGCACATGGGAATGTCCCATCCCAACACAGCCACAGCTGAGGAATCAGCCATCTTCCCAAGCATTTTAAAAGGAGCCATGGATTGTACACTCTGCACCATCCCTTTTGTGGAGGTAGAGACTTTATAAATGAATAGCTGGAATTGTTCTAGCAAGATGAAATGAGAAGTTTTCTGTCCTTTTCCTTTCTGCTTGATCTTTAAATAGATGATTTCAGGCTGTAAGATAAGTGAATCTAGACTCCTCTAAATGTCAGCAACAGAAAAATTTGAGAGGTAATTTATATTGATCATTATTTGTTAGTGGAGGAAGAATTTGGATTTACTGTCCTCTTGTTAAGGATTCTGCTAACAACATCTAAGAGAAATGGCTCTGAAAAGCCTCTTTTTCTGACTCAAAAAATAGCCAGGGCAGGAGCAATATTGATTCTGTAGTGTTAAATACTAGCATTTGTCGCCTTTGTCTTTGATCCCTTCTCCATATACCAGTTCTTGCGTAACACACTCGAAGCAAAAAATCCCTGGAGCCATGCGATTCTATAGTATTATGTTTTGTCTTATAGTATGATATAGAATTAGGCCCCTGTTAGTGTTGGTCTTACAAAGGGAGGTGAAGTAATAAACACATCACTCGTTCACTGATGAGAAACGTATTTGTTCAAAATTCTGGATCCAGAACACACACAACCAAAAACACACACAGAGCAAATAGCTGTGCATTTTGGCTCACTTCAATAAAGGGTACACAAAGGCTCTGGAGATTCATCCTGTTTATAGCAGTAGTTGCTGACCCTTTAAATCAAGTCTACTGCTTTAAAGGGATTCATAACCATTTGGGATTTAGGGAAAGCACAGCTCTCCTCAGTCTCGGTTCAGTACTTTACCATCCTCTATCTTTTAAGCTTTCAGTCAATAATGGTCATTTCTGTAGAATGATGCTCTGAATGTTGCTTCTGGCTTCCAGGAATCAGTCCCATTGTGAAAATACTGGTTAGCTAAATGCCAGGCATTGGTTTTAGCCCCATCTTCGTACAGGTTGAAGATCTGAACATGACACGGTAACAACTGTTGTGTTTATACAACCTGTCTTTATCTGTAGATATAAAAGACCTCTACAAATCACTACAAATTTAGCCCCCTTAATGATTTGTGAAATTTCCTGGACATGTTTTGCAAATTCAGCTCCATATATTTTTGACTGAGTAATCAGGAGAGACTTTGCTCTAAACACTAAAACCTACCAGCTGCTTTATCACTGGAGTGAACAGAATGCCTTTAAACTTGTTTCTGTAGCCTTTCACCCCTGCCAAGTCCAGCAGTGAGAATGAGAGATTGTTAGTATGGAGCTTCAGTAGACTTACAAGAAATGATCTCACAAGATAAAAAGAAAACATGGAAAAAAACCAAACACTACAATTCAGGACATGGTGCTGAGGATTCAGTATGTGTCCCTTTTCCCTCCTGAGTTAGCACCCCAGTTAGAAACAGTGCAGCACAGTGATGCGCTAGATGGTTTGTTGCTGGAAATAATAAATAATTTAAAATAAAAAGAATGACACAGTAAAAAACAAGATCCGAAAAACTGGATTAGAGATCCTTTGTCTCTCTACAAAGTAATAGGAAGGGATTTGAAGCTTCCATAGTGTTTTGAAGAGAATACAGCTTTAATGTTTATAAACAATGAACATTTGTATAGGTATAGTAGTGAAATAGGCTGTTAAGAATGCTTTTGCACAGCGTACTGCTCTCACACCTTAGTAAAGATTTAAATGCTTTGATTATATATCAGATACGTATATAATTCTAAGGAACCTGTGAAACAAGATGCTGGAATAACAGTTTGTGATTTTCAGAAGTGTGCTACATAGAATCATAGAATCACAGAATGGTTTGTGTCAGAAGAGACCTTAAGGACCATTCAGTTCCAACCCCTTGCCACAGGCAGGGACACCTTCCTCTAGACCAGGAAGCTCCAAGCCCCGTCCAACCTGACCTTGAACACTGCCAGGGATGAGGAAGCCACAGTTTCTCTGGGCAACCTGTGCCAGGGCCTCACCACCCTCATACGGAAGAACTTCTTTCTCATCTCAATTTCTCAATTTCCCCTCTGCAGTTTAAAGCCATTCCCCCTTGTCCTGTCCCTACAGGCCTTTGTCAAAAGTTCCTCTCCAGCTTTTCTGTAGACCCTCTTAAGGTATTTGAAGGCTGTAAAAATGCTTTTCGTTTATCTGTCTGGTGGTCTCTGACAAAGTTTTGCTCTGGAATGTCACATATCCCATTTAGTATATGAGGTAGAAATTATCCCTTTCTTCCCGTTTACCCAATTGAAACTGCATTTGCAACTTCAATTTTGAGGCTTTTGGCTTCATGGGACCATTTCCTACCCATACTTTTAAATGCCAGTATTTTATGAGATCAGCTTTGTTTTGCCCATTGTCTGCTAAACTGCAGTTTTTATTACTGAAGCTAAGTTTAGATTCTAAATATTGCACTCCAGATGTGTTAATCAGAAATCTTTGCCAGTCTTAATTGCAGAAATGTTTTCAAGATTCAGTGCATATTAACTGCCAGAACAGTTATCGGATGTTTTTTCCGAATTTCCCTTTTGCAGATTAAATAGGAATTTGGTATTAGTAGTAAGCTGCAAAAAGTTTAGTTCCCTGGGTAATTCCTCCATGATCCAAGGATTCACGTGGCAATAACGGGTTGTGTCCACCTGCAGTTTCCATCTTACATCAAACCCCAGAAGGAATCACACAATCCTGTGCAGGAAGGGACCTCAAGGATCATCTGGTCCAACCTTTCTAGGCAAAGCATGACCTAGACTAGGTGGCCCAGCACCCTGTCTAGTTGAATCTTAACAGTGTCCAGCATCGGGGAGCCCACCACTGGACAGATACCAATCCAGTTCCATTCTAGCCATTTAGGTATGGGACAGCAGTTACAAAGAGGACATGTGGGAAGTCAGATGCAAGATTGCAGCAAAATACTTGCTGTTAGGAACCTGAAGGAGACCAAACTCCAGGAAACAAAGGAGTGTGCAGCCAACTTTCTGTTACTGAAAGGGTATTGATGATAAGTTTGTACATTGTCTGTTCTAGCACCAAAGCGTATCTTCAGGTGATGGCAGTGAGAAGTTGAGTAGGGTTGATACTTTTGCTCAGTGATGCTAAATTCAATTAAGAACCTAATTGTGTAATAACCTTAAGTTCTGAAGTGCTTTGTTGTGCGTAAGTTGCTAAAAGGCTTAAAAGAAGCATTAGAATTCTCAGCTTTCTGTTCATTTCCATGTAGGCACACTATCTTGAGTTAGATCTACCATGGTAAAATGTAACAAACAAAAGAGAATCTGGAAAGATGAATTACATCTTTGAGAGACCAGAGGAGCTGCTTATCACAATGTTCTTTCTTAGTTCCTCTTTTGAAAATCAAGTATGTTACAGTGAAGAGCAATGTCCTGAGTAGCAGGTTTTTCTGCGAGAAAGGCGTGATACACACATCAAGTTATGACACATAGTGAAGAGCATTCTGTTTGCTAATTAGTCCTATCATCTGGGGTTCCATGGCACAACAGCCCCAGGAACGTGTTTACTGAGCCCTGCATATGGGAATTCTATATTCTGAGCCATGTTGCAACTCCTGGCAGGAGACAGCAAAGTATGGTGAGATCTTTGATGAACAGTCCCACCTCCTTTAAAAACCAGCTAACAAAGGAATTACTGTTCCTCTCTTTCACACTCTTTTATCACTCTTCATGTTCTTAGTTGTTCAGTGTGTGATTTTATTATGTTACATTGCATACTCTTTAAGAAAACTGTATTTACTGTTATTTTCAGGCTGAGGATGGTTACTTATACCTGCCAAGAAAATACTTGCAAAATATTGCATGTAAGTGCTTAGCAGACTAGTCTATTAAACTGGTTTTTAAGTTGAACCTTGCTTTGCAGAGTAGAAAACAGTGGCAGGAGAAAGAAAGCAAAATTCTTCCTCAAAAGCACCTTGATAAACTTCCCCACCTTAGTAAAGAAATCTGTTCCACCTGCCTGGTTGGTTAGACTCAGTTTGCCAGCTCTAATCACAAGTACTTGTTATTGCTTAGCTCATTGTTAGCAGTAGTTTCAGCAGTAGTTAAAGAAGAGCAAGTCAGTCTGTTCTTTCATATGGTTTTTCAGAAGACTTACCTTTGTGTGAACGCATTACACCAGTGAAACTCACAGCAACATACTGCTGAAGGCAAAATTGCCTGGTACTACTGTAGTGCAAGAAAACCAGGTTAAACATCAGTGCCCAGAGCTCTTTGTAGACCTGGCAAATAGGAAAAAGTAGCTTATTTTGAATTTGGCAGCTGAGCTTTCTGTTCACTCCAGGGAAGTCTAAGCAGGGAGTGTTGGCAGTTCTCTGTTACTGTACTGCTGTACCAAAGAAGTGAGAGCAAGGACTTGGAGGCACCTGGCCCCATACTCTCACTTCCTTTTCATAACATTTGGGGACAGTCATGACTAAATTTGTTGGAAAATCTAGGGGATATGCGGGAAGGGACTCAGTAATGAGTTAGAAATAAACTGTAGAATATTTATAATCCCATGTAAATAAACACACTGAACAGAGCAGAGGCATGAAAAGTTTGTAATGTCTGGATTTTTGTTTTTCTTTCAGCTCATTCAGACAAACAAATTGAAACATTATCCCAGCATCCATGGAGACTTCAGCAATGACTTCAAGCAGCCGTGTGTTGTTTTCACTGGACATCCTTCTCTTAGATTTGGGGATGTGGTTCATTTCATGGAGTTATGGGGGAAATCTAGCTTGAACACTGTTATATTCACAGGTAAGTAAAATGCAGATATCATTATCAAATTAACAAGAGGTTGTGCACTCCCGATAAGTGTGGCCACATCCTAGGGGCTTTACTCATTTGTTCTGGGGCAGAAGTTTATGACTTCAATGGGAGCTCATCTAAATTAAGACCCCAGGATTGACTGTAGGGAGAAATGTAATTATTGTGCCATTTAATTCATTTTAGTCCTGCAGAGCCAACCTTTGCCATGCGGAGCCCATTCCTGCCATTTCTAAGCAAAATCTCTGTTATGCACAGCAGTAAAATGCTTACAGGAAATTAATTTTTGTATTAAAAGTGGCTGGCTGCAAGTTAAACCCAGGCAAGAGCTAATTGGTGCTGTTCAGAAAGGAGGAACACTTCTCCATATTCCATTAGAATCACATACCTTTCCTCATCCATCCTCCTGCCCTTTCACCAAAACCTCAGGAAATCACAGTTTGTTTCCCATCACTCCTGACCTTCCAGGTAGTTTCACGAGATATGCCCTAATTAAAGTAATAGGTAACACTGCAATATAGATATGCATTGTCTTGGGAAAAGGGAATTCTGCTCTAGAATGGAGTCCAGCTGGGACTTCAATTAAAACCAGGGTGCATACACCCTTTGCTGGGTTGTTTTATTTCAGGAATCACTAGGAAATTGGTGGCATTAATCATGTTCTGAATGTACTACCCACCATCAGTGAGAGTGTCAGAAACTGGCCTCTACTGGCAAGAACTCTCATTTTGTGCCTTCTTGAAGGGAGAGGTAATTGACCTTTCCTTCTGTGAAATACAGAAAAAGAGGAGGCTTCTATTAAAACATGGTCCTGGAAAGTCGTTAAGGCATCTGAATGGCCATCGTAACAGATACATTAGGTCATGGTCTTTTGAGATTCACTCCAGTTTATACTTCAAATTAAACTGTAGGTGAGATCTGCTTTGGTTGTCATGACCCTGGAGTGCACAGTGATTCCAGATGCTTGTGATGGTTTTGTTTCCTAAATTCATCTATCCATGGCTTTTGGACTCTGTGTGTAGGCATATCCACTCAGTGATACGTTCCTAATTCTTTATGGCTGTCTCAGCTGGAACAAAGACACATGGTTTAGGGGTGGACTTGGCAGTGTTAGGTGTATGGTTGGACTCGACGATCTTAAGGTTCTTTTCCAATCTAAATGATTCTGTGATTAATGTCTACAGAAATTCCTAGCAGATTAAATTCTTCTGTTCTCAGTAACTCCAGTGGAAATCTGAAGCACCTCCATTGATGCCCAGGATTTATTTTATTTAATTATGTAGCTTCTCCTGTCGTAAGATGAATCTCTTGTGATTATGAAAGAATTGTGGTCCATTGAAGCAGTGTGTGATAGCAGATGATGTTCTAGCTTTTCCTGTGAAAGACTCCTAGCTTCTAGTAATTAGGACCTTTAAACTTCAGGCCATCCAGTGTTGTTAATAACACTGCTTGTTCAGTCTGCAGGAGATAGGTAGTCTCCACCTTGCCAATTTGTAATGTAAAAAGCAACTACCAGAGAATATAGACTAAAACAGCAGCTGCAGCCAATAGACAGGACACCAGCTGTGAGCAAGCAGTTGTGCTGCTCTGCTTGCTTGTGTTATCTGCAAATGTTACTGCTGAAGCAGTATTGAATAGATTATTGATTAAAAATATTGAGTACCACTAAGCCACAAAGAAATTCTAGAAGAAGACACAGTAGAAGGAAGTCTTCTTCTTGCTCTCTCTCCACTTACAACAGTGCTTTAAAAGCTAACTCCCTAGGAGATCTTAAAAGAGCTCATGCATGCCACATCAGTGCTGTACAGTGGAAGATTTTATAACACAGTAGTAAATCAGATATCTTGGAGAGTGAGGAAGCTAAATACCTGTAATTCTGTCAGAAAAAAGTCAGTATGTGTCCTTCACAAGCACTGTCTTCCGTCAGACAGGTGACTTTCAGTTTCTTGGTAGTTTCACGTCAGTTATTCCTGCATGTCACATGAGTTCACTGCGAAACTAGCTCAAGTTACATTTTTAATAAGTTCTAAATTTTCAAAGTCCTAGATTAGAATTCCTTCACTAGAATTTCTTATTTTTCCAAGGTTCTTACATTCCTAATAGTTGTTCAAACACACTACAGACTGGATGCCGTTTTGGATTCTTAGATCAAAAATTCCATGTCTGTACGTTATCTGAGCCTACAGATTCAAAACCACTTTGAATAGACTGGCATTCTCAGATACAAGCAGTCAAATCTCTGTGCCATCCACAACACCAGAGAGGCTGGAGAACCTCCCTTCTGATGACTTTTTAAACTTACTATTTGCGATTTCATTGTACATCTCTAGCAGAGGACCTCCCATGCCTGACTTAAGTTTTCTGATTTTCCCTGATAAGTTTTAAAATGTCTTCTGATTTAACCCTAATTGACCACTGATCATTCTTCACTGACTACCTTGTCAGTATTCCTAAACTTCTATTCATTGCAATTAAACTATACTGCCATTAGCTCCCATTTTCTACATTGATATTTTTAGGCTTTGTTTCACTGCCACTAACACATCTGCTTTTAACTAGCATGGCTTTTTGCCCACTATAATTTTTATTTCATGTTTGTGGATTCATGGCTTTTTGGGCATCTAGTAAGATGTTCTTGTACAACTATCATTTCTTGTTAATATTTCTCACTTTGATGTTCCCAGGCAGTTATTCTGACAGTTGCTTTAAACTTGGGAAAATTATCCCTTTGACAGTTCCAAACCTATGTATCATTGCCTGATGCTATATTCTGTTCTCACAGGGTAAATATAACCACATCATGATTGCTGGGACTTATCCAGCAGCAGATTTTTAGGCTAGCAATTAACTTGTCTTTATCAGTAGGATGAGGCCCGATACTGAATGTTGGATGCCGTGCTGGGTGCTGAACTTCCTGTGGTAAAGTTTTAAAGGCTTTTTTTCTTGCTGTCTACATGAGAAATCCAGCCAGTGCTCTCCTCAGGGTGATATAAAAATGCAGAAGATGGTTGTCTAAATCTAGACTGAAGTCTCTGTATTTAAATGTCCTTTATGTTCCTCCTTTTGCGCAGCATGAGCAGATACCAGAGAAATACCTCATCCTGTTTTCCAGCAAGGCTTGGTGCTTTGCAATTGCACTTTGCTCTGCAGGTTGCCCTTTGAGGCCCTGGGGTATGGAACAGTCTAGTAGATAAGTCTTTCATGTATCCCATTCTCTTTTTCTCATTTTGTACTATCCAGACTAATTCCAGTCTGTCTTTCTTTAGCATTCCCTTTATGTGATCTATCTCACAATTACCAGGTCAATAGTGATGGCATAAGTTTTTCCACACCATTAGTCAGTGGCCCCCAGAATCAAGTGGCTGCATGTATCCTACGCTGTGTTACCTGAGGCCTACATTTTCATTCACCAAAAAAAATAGTATTTCCCTTCAGTATTCTCAATGTTGTATTATTCTCTGTGTAAGTAAAAGCCCATTCAGTGCATGACTTTTCCCTGGCAAACCTCTAATCTGATTTCTAAAAGTCAATAATAAAAGTACAAACAGAAGTTGAGACTTTCTAGGTCTAATAAAGATAACAACTAATAAAGTTATCACAGCCTTATCTCCTTCTGAATAGCCCCTACCGCAGACAACCTTAACTTCATACTGGCCTGAACTAGAACTGCTCTGCTAGCATGATTGTAAAAAGCTCAAATGTCTGCCCTTCGACAGGAGGGCTCCCTGCAGGTTCTTTTGAGTCATATTAATATTTGGACCCTTGTTTTTCCACCAGTCTAAACCTGGCACTTTGTTTAAAAATACATAAAAAAATACGTATATATGCTGTAAGGGAAAAAAGGAGTTGGGAGGCAATGTGCCTGCAGCAGAGAACATCAGTACACCTTCATCAAGATATGATCTTTACGCTGCTTTTTTGTCACTGTGAAAAACAAGCTGACATTTGGGTTACCTTATGATACCCAAAATGTCTGTATCTTGCTTTCTTTTACAGGATCTGATTAAAAATTAAGAGATGATGTTTTTGTCTTCATTAAATTTGTTATAAAAATCATGCAATAATGTGTTCAAATGAAATAGTATTGCTCTGTTGCTTGATTAAGGTAAGATTAATTGTGGGCATAATTTTCATCAAATTAACTGAAAATAACGGGTGGGGGAAGGAAGAAAGGAAGAGAAATCTGTAACAGAATTAACACTGCGGAACAACAGTTTGTCTAGACTAGAATGTGGAATCAGAGAAGAATTGGGCCATCTTTGTTCTTAACAGGCATTCAATGTTTTCACAATTCTATTTTCAGAACCTGACTTCTCTTACTTGGATGCCCTGGCTCCTTACCAACCTTTGGCGATGAAATGTGTTTACTGTCCTATTGACACAAGACTGAATTTCATTCAGGTGTCTAAATTACTCAAAGAAGTTCAGGTAATGAATTTTCCGTTGCCTTTTCTTACGTTTCTTCACAAACCTGAGATCAGGTCAGTTGTGAACAACTCTCACATTAAATGACAGCAAAATCTAGACAACAGCCAGATGCTTTTTTCCATAAAAGAGCACATGGCATTGAGCTCTCCTTTGTCATCCTGCTCCAAAATGAGTATGACATGACTGCCAATCTGCACAGAGTGGCTAGAAGATCCCTAAAAGCTTAGATTGCAGAGCAAATGGTGTGTAGATTCCTTTTTTCCTTTTTAGGTATATATAGTCATAATAACCTTTTCCCTTAATTCTTTTTCTTGGTTGTATGAATAGACCTGACTGTGTCTAATATAAAGGGTACCAAGTGCTGAGTGTTCTCAACACCCTCATCCTCTGCTCTTTATCCTGCAGTTGATACTTGCTTTGGTCCTGGCACTGCTGTTATGGAGTTTCACTTTCACATTTCTTTGAAGTCCACTACTTTCCATTGTCAAAATCCAGAGTTCTATCTAGGAAGAAGATCAGAGCATTCATGCAGTCTGTGCTCTCACCCCTTGACTCTATTTTTAGTGCCTTCTCCTTGACCATACAGTTTGTTTCTACTGAAATTTGCTTTCTGACTCATGATATAATACCCATTTTTTCTTCCTGGCTGAGCTTTTCCCTTCATTCTGTCTTCAACTTGTTGAACACAAAAATACATATTCTTCGAAACCACTTAACAATGTCTGGATCATTTTATGTTCTTGTTCTGTGACCTGGCTTGTCATCACACAACTGATAGCAATTGCCACTGCCTGTTTTTTGGACAAGCATCTCCTTCCATGTTACTACTGATGTATAATGCTGTTTCCAGAACAGTTTGCAGAAACACTGTCTTGTCTTTTGGCTTCCTTATATCTTGCAGTGATCCTTGTGGCAACCAGCCTATTTATGCTTTGTTGATAAACTGATGACAGGTCATGAAAACTCAGTTTATTTTGCTAACTTTTTTGCAGCCGTGCATGTTGATACATCTGCCTCACTCCATGCCATTATATGATGGTCTCCACCTCTACTGTCATTTTCTTCCAGTATAGATGACAAGGATTTTGAAGAAAAAGCTATTGAATAGTCTTTCTTTTCTCCCTATGGCAGTTAACATGACTGCTGATACTGAAGTGGTGATTAAAGATACAAATGTAGGCCTTGTTACTTTGGACACTGTCATTTACAAAGCAAAAACTGCCCGCCCCTTAAGAGCTTGTTCCAATGCTGACTGGATCTTCTGGGTTGCATCTTTTGGATGTTGTTTTCATACAGATAAATTAGCTTGCTAACAACAACCTGCAATGGTTGTATTACCTCCTTAATGGTAATAATTACTGCTGTAGGGCAGCGCACAGGATCAACCAGACATTTTTGTAAGTCACCACACTCTTTTCCAGCCTCTCCACATTGTTTGCCCTGAGCAGTATACTCAACCACCACCCACCCAGTCTCATCGAACGGATCTGATGATAGACTGTCAGCCTCCACCAATGTCCTACCGCAGAGCAGAGGTGCTGACCCTTCCATACAAGCGGCGCTATGAGAAGATTGAAATCATGCCAGAAGTGAGTAACAAAAGTGGGGAAAAAGATGGTGGCTTCTTGCTCATATAGCCAAATTCAAGCTGTTGCTTCAGTGGCCTCTTTGACTGAAGGTATCTTGGGGCTTGATTTACTGTGGTCTATGGTCATGTAAAGCACTTCCTATCAAATGGATGGCTAAGAAAGAAGCATTTCTGAGGGAGAATTTCACTGTGTAAACTAAAGGGGAATTGTGGGCAAGCAAAAATATGTTCAGGTTAACTGTCCTGTGCAAGGATATATCGTGTCTCTCCTGTGAAGGTAGGCTGAGAGAGCTGGGCTTGTTCAGACTGGAGAAGAGAAGGCTCCAGGGAGACCCCAGAGCAGTTTCCAGTGTAGATCTTTGAGATCTACTCAAAGAATATACTTAAAATCAAGTGTTCCTCTTTGTGTGCATGCATTATCCAGCCTTGATGTGAACAAGTAGTTGACATGTTCTCCAATAGAGACAGGCTGAGAGAGCTGGGCTTGTTCAGCCTGGAGAAGAGAAGGCTCTGGGACAGCTTAGAGCAGCTTCCAGTGCCTAAACAGGGCAACCAGAAACCCGGAGAGGGACTTTAGACAAGGGCCTGTAGGGACAGGACAAGGGGGAATGGCTTTAAACTGACAGAAGGGAGATTGAAATGAGATCTTAGGAAGAAGTTGTTCCCTGTGAGGGTTCCCTCTGGGCAACCCTGGCACAGGTTGCCCAGAGAAGCTGTGGCTGCCCAATCCCTGGCAGTGTTCAAGGCCAGGTTGGACACAGGGGCTTGGAGCAACCTGGTTTAGTGGAAGGTGTCCCTGCCTTTGGCAGGGGGGTTGGAACTGGATAGTCTTTAAGGTCCCTTCTAACCCAAACCATTCAGTGATTCTTTGATACAAACCGAAGGGCAATCTCTGCTAGCCATCTGTGAGGCAAGCCAGTGATTTCCAGTTTAAATATGAGTAAATTGAGGCATTGCAGTTTGAATTAGTGGCCCAGGGCCATGGAAGGGATCCCAAGAATCTGAGAGTTTGTAGCCAGGAGTTGTCTTTCTCCTGCCCTAGCTGTACCTGCCATGAGAAATACCTTTTCCCCTGAGGAGCAGTATTCGGTCGTATGTTAAAGGCAGTAGTGAAATGACTTATTTGTATTACAGCAGTTTCAATAAACAGTTAATTCCTACAGACTGCTGAAGTCCAGCAGGTTAATTGGTTGCTTGTAGCCCTCTATGCTGTGGACTGCTTATTCTTGCAACATCTATTAATAATTTATTAACCCCATAAATCAAACATAAATGTGTCCATAATACAAAGGGTAACCCATATTTTAATAGACATGATCTTAAAATATTTTTTTGACAATCCAATCAGCACAAATGTGTCCTTGGATCAAAGGTCACAGTGGCATTTTACAAACAGGCATTACTGCCCTTTGGAAACTGTTGAATATGTAAGTACTTTTCATCAGAGAGTAGAGGAAGTGCCCTTAGTTAAGCCAAACATCAATACAAAACTGGTACTTCCCTAATAACATCCCTGAGCCAGTCTGCAACACCCATTCCTACCATTTCACGTGTGTCTGTTTTGTACATCAGTTCTGTTAGGAGCATGTCCAGCCCACTAGTTAGAGGGCTGCCAGAGACAAGGAGGGATTATTTAATTAGAAAATATACTTGGATGCAATTCCATCATGGCATGTATATTTAATTGTTTTGGAAATTTGCATATTTATTGGATCCTATTAAACCTAAGAGTATCAAAACGTGGCTTCCATTCACCAGCATGACCAAAGCAAATCTTACATTCTGAGTGCAGAGAGCCAGCACATGGCTTACCTATTATTTAGATTCCACTGAAGCTTTGGGTTGTCCCCTGAACTGTGAGGGTGTGAGTGAGCTTTTGTATGTGAGCCTATCCCTGGTGTCAGCCCTGTGAAGAGGGTGAATTCCAGCTTTCCCTGCAAACAGAATGCAAATTAGCACAGATGCTACAGATGAATATTCACCAACCCCTCAGACATTTTGAAGTTCCTATCAAGGGGGAGGGTTCTCTAAAAGCATGGCTGGTCTGTGGGAGCGGCAGGTTCAGTTTCTTGCTCTGTCAGAGTCTTCCTGTGTGATCAGCACAAAGTCTAAACAACAAAATGCAGCTCACATTGGAAAGGACACTAAAGACTGCATAGTTCCTTGCAAAGCTTATTAATCCAAAGGCTCATGTGGCTAGACTGCATCAGAAAACAAGTCAGTGTTTCTCTTGTTGGCTTAGCTGTTGGCAGCAAGATCCCTTACACTTGAGGCTCAAGAGGCCGTGTGGATTCAGGCTCATTGCCAGTTATTAATGTGAAAATGCTCACCATTTCTCAAACCCAATGTCCAGTAGTTTTTAGGTGTTGTCTGTCACTGAAATGAATGGATTCCTCCTATACCGCTAGGTAAAAGCAGTACGTAGAAATAAGAGCACTTCCCAAACTGCTGGGATGTTGGAGGGAAAATGCACTGTAGACAATGTGATGTTCACCAACCTGGGAACTGGCAGCAAATAGCACGTAGAAGATGAGAGCTAGTTTCTGTTGAATTCACTCTTAACTTTGGAGAGTTTGAGCAGAAAGCTGCACAGACAGGAATGTTGACAGAAATGTCCCTCTTTCCCTCTAACAAATAACATCAAATTCTATTCACCCAGGAGTCCTAATTTCAAAGCTATCTGTGCTCAGGGAGCAGAAACACTAAGTGATTTTCCACATCCAGGTATTCTCTCTGGTTCCAAAGCTGAACTTACCAACTTGCTGCAAAAATCTGCTTGGTATGTAGTGATACTACTGAAAAGACTTTAATACGATACAAAAAAATCGGTATACCAGATAATCTCTGAGACTTTCAGGAAAGCTGTTGTCCTTCCCCACTGGTGTTAGATATATAGTGTTTGCTTGCCTCTGGGAGTTCTTTGCGAGTTAGACCTTGCTAGGATTAGGAACCTGTTGGAGAAATAGCAATGCCAACTTTGTAGTGATCACAGACTGCGTCTCCAGGACAATCTCTATTTCAGCATGGCTTCATCACATCACTGTGGGAGGCCATTTTTTGCTTCCAGCTTGACCTGCAGAGCGGTGATAAAGCATGGGAGGGATGGTACATTGTTCCCCACGTTCTCTCTTACTTTGATCTTTGAGACTTAGCAGCATAGATGGTAACTGCTGCAAAGTGTCACTATGTCATCTCTCCTATTCTATGTAACCAGTCACAGCAGTCAATCCCAAGGATCGTTGTTTGGTTTTGAAATAAATGGGAGAAGATGTCTGTATTTCCTTTGATGCTAACCCCCCTAAATGCCTGAATATACAGGAATTTCTATACTGCAAGGAAAGGGCATTCCTTTCACATGGAGTACCACTAGCTCTGGAGTTCTGTGAAGGCCCAAGTGGCAATTGAAACGGGTGTTTTATAGCTCCTAGCAAACTTTGCAAAGGCTTGTTATTTGTCAAAACCATGTTAGCTAAAAATGGAATGACTGAATTTACCCTGGAAAAAGAAGTAATTGCTACATGAGCTCCAGGGTTAGGACTTGTGTCTAAAGTACTGCTAAAAGCCTCATAAATGAATGTCTGCTTCAATGAAGCCCTGATCAGGGTCCTCTCCTAACACCCACAGCCCTTTCTCAGATATGGACATGTGCTCAAACTTCTGTCTGGATTCTTAAAGCTTTTGAAAATCAAACAATTGGCTCAGCGTGGTTTCAGTCAATACAGACTGATGGTATGGTAGTGTGAAATTTCCTTTCCAAAACTGTTGGAGTGATTCAGATTCTGGCCTGTCAGACTAGAGTAAATTTATATTGCTGGAGCTTGTCTACATTTCAATCACTTCACTGAGGAGCAAAGTCAGGTCAAGCAGGACTGTTGTATGTTAATGAGATTTACACTTGGAGCAGCTTTTGTTTAGAGAGAGGTTTTAACAGTCCCAAGGCACCAGGCTGGAATGGCTCTCGGGGGGATTGTGGAAACCTTTACACTTTAACTAATTTGTTCTTCTCAGCATCTGCTTTTCACTTTAAAAAAATAATCAAGAAAAAGACTGCTTCCTGGAAATTGGGTAGGCATTGTCTATTCACAGGAGAATGATGGCAAAATGGAAAACACCTTCTGGAGCAAACAGATAAATTAAACAGTAGTATTTGAGCAAATAATGTGCCTCCAGTTTAATTACAGCTGAACAATGGTGCGGATCACTTGATTTCAGCAGCACACTGACTTCAGTGAGGGCTTTGTGGTTTAAAATACTCTATTTGCAAGTTCTTCAGAACACAGGCCAGTATAGGAGAGTGTGAATGTGCAACGCACAGCCTGTCATGAAGTGAAATTATAAGGAACTATTGCAGAGAAGAATTGACAGCCCATTATAATTGCGTAGCTTTCACTCCACCCTACCCTTCTCCTGTCTTGACTTATCTTTCTACATTGGATCTTGCCAATTCCTTTTTGAGAGAAAGAAAGGCAAAACACAGCTTTCATCTTACCCCTCCAACTTCCTTCACGTTTCAGGGACTGAAGACTTTTGATTTTTGTCTTTCTTCTAACTCTCAACTTAATTTGGTGACCCCACATTATCCAGTCTCCTGATCTCTCTGATCCTTTTCCTCTGACTATTCCCCCTTGTATAAAGATTCCATAGTCTCACTATAAAGTAAATAAACCCGCCTGCTTGCTTCTACTGCTGTCATTCATCCTTTCAGCTCCCAGCTCCCTGAATCCACTGACTGTAAGATTGCCTGGAGTCCCTCCCTTATTCTTGAGTTTGACTTCACCTTTTGACAGTCTACCAAAACTACTCTTGTCCCAGCTTTTACCAACCTTTTCTTAGGCACAGCCATAACAACTGAAGTCTGCTGTCTTCTGATGTATGTCATTGGTGTTCAAAGCAATCAGCTGTTCCCTTCTTCTTAAAAACATCTCCCACCTCACTCCCATGTTTCTTGTCTCCTGGTCATTCAGCCTCCAGTGCTTCTAAAGAGAATTCTCCTCCCTCCTCCCCTCTTTTGTTTGCTTTGAATGTGCTGCCTTTCATTTCCTTTGCTTTTTTTTTTACCATTTTGTTGTTGTTTCTTCTGTACCTTTTCTCTGGTTGGTCTTACCCACATGTTGCCCTATTTAGATTGATGAAACTCGAATCTGCTTTGCTGCTCCCAGCCTGCCTTTGCCCACATTAATATCTACGTTTGTTTCTCCCTTATTTTTGATGGCTGACTGAAAGATAACGCTCTTTGCTAGCCACACACCTCTTCCCAGTCAGCTTCAACAACATCACATTCTGACTTGACTTCTGACCCTTAAACTGGTTACTATTTTTTTTATATTTTGATTGATGTCCTTTCATATCTTTCAAATTACTCATCTTTTGCATCTGTAAGTGGCTTTGCCTTTACTTTGAAGATGTTTATGTCCTTGATTCACCTACCTGTCATTCAAGTTTGAGGCTTATTTCTGCTTCAACTGGTTCTGGCTTCCACCGTCCTCTTGTACATTCCTCAAACAACTGTTTCCTGCCTGCTCCCAGGCTATGCAGCACACTGGGGAAGAGCTTCATTAAACAGCCATAAATCTACTTCATTACGCTTCTTAAATACCTTTGTAAAACTGTCTCTTGGCACAAGATTGGCAAAAAGCCAGTACTTAGCTTTAGTACTGAGACTACTGCTTATGTTCCCACCCAGGATTATTTCTTGTTGGTTGGTCAGTATGTATATTTTTGTTTGGATTTCCAGGCTTCAGCATGTTGATCGGGAGCCCTGGTCCATTAGTTGAACATGGAACATGTACATGGAAAAGTAGAGGTTTGTTTTGTTGCTCAAAACTGCAGGACTACCCCTTCAGCTTTTTTTATTTCTCCACTGGATATTGGCTCTATGGAAGAGTAAAGCTAAGATGCAGGCATTTGCAAGCGATAGTATCAGAACTTCAGATATTTATGGCATGATTCTTCATCCACTGAAGTTAATGAGACTTTAAAATCTGCTCCAGAGAGAATTGTAGCAGACCCACAGAGAGTGAAAGATCTATTAAGTTAGGGTTAGTTTAGCAACTTAATCATCCCATTTAAAACATTTGGATTGTGTAAAATCTGGGGCTGGAGCTCCAACAAGACATGACTCAGATCACCCACTAATGATTATATAGATGCCCGTGGTTCTCAGATGTTTATTCTTCTTTGTTGGAAATGCCTTTGTTCCTTTAAGTCTCATTACAAAAATTCCTCAAATTCGTTGTACTGCACAGTGGCCTGCAGCATGCTTGTGCCTTGTTTAATATGCTTGCTGGTCATGAATGCTTACTCCACAGGCATATTTAAATCTTTAGACTTTTCCCCTTCAGTGCATGTGTTTGACCACATATCTATTTGTTTCCTTTGCAGGATCTGATACTTGCAGACTTTCTGCACTCAGACTCTGCCTGATTTAGCAGATGGTATAAAGCTGAGGCTGAATCTGTTTGGGAGTTCCGCCCACACCATAACCTCTTGTGCATTTCTGTGTCTGGTTTCAAGTGACAACAGAGCTCCTGGTACTTAAATAGTGAAGGGATAAGAAGAGGCAGGGAGGTAGGAGGTGAGGTAAATTGCCTTCCTTTCCTAACATTGCCATCCAAATACAGTGACAGGATGAAGAGCATGTTTTTTCTTCTGTTTATAAAGATTGATTATAAGGTCAACCCTGCTTGTGAAAGGGCTATTACACAGCTTTTAAGCATGTGGAATATTTGGGCACCCTTTTCCTATTAAAGGTACGCTAGGAAAGATGCTTTTCTGCATCCCAAAACTAGATTCGATGTGTGTGAGGAGCAAGGCGAGTGGAGAGATGGAGGATGAGGCAGGTTGTTGTCCGTTCAGATTTTGCTGAGGACTACTTACTGTAACATCCTCTGTGAAACTCTGTTCCCTGGGCCCTGGTGGACTCCCTCTGAAGGCAGGCAGATCTCAAAATTCTTAGGCTTCTCTAATAAATGGGAGAGAATATTTTTCTGTCGCATACAAATTGCATCTTTTTTAAGGGCTAGGATCTGACTGTGAGTCTCTTCATACCTGGCAAGCTCCGAGGCTATAAGCAATCATTTCCACCCAGAAATGGAGTGCCCTTATGGGTTACATGGCCGGAACACAGCTGCAGTTAGTAACAGTGTTTATAATGTGCTTCAAAAAACGTTAGGCACCAGCTTCAAATTATGAAGGCTTTTGCTCCTGCTGTTCCCACTAGAATGCTGTTCAAACCCCCACTGTCTCTGATGGCTAGAAACATCCTAATTTCCAGCTTATGCTTATTCATGGCTGTTCTGCACATACTTATCTTAACATCATGTTTTAGCATAAATAGATTTTCCCTTTTGTTGGTATTTTCCCTGTGGTGTTTATGTAATCAAATTCTCCTTTTGGCTTTCTTTTTGCCAGGCTAAACAAGCAAAGATATTTAGTTTCCCCTTACAAGACAGCTTTTGCTGCCCTAATCTATGCTTCAGAATATTTTACTTGAACTTAAATTACCCACAATTTACCAGTAGTTCAGATGAGATCTTGCTAGGCCCCATATAACAGCAATAGCTCATCTCTGCTAGAATTACCTGGTATTTTCTGGAGCTGCATTTAGCTTTTTCATGGCCATGTCACATTTGTGACTCTCATTTCTCACGGGATGAACTAATGCCCCTGGACTCTTCACCTCTGTCGTTTACAGCAGCTGCCAACTCACAGCAGAAATTCTCAGTATTAACCCAGTCCCTGGTCTTGCATTTCACACTATTGAATTTCATCTTGGTTTTCTCATTCCAGTTCTTGAGGTCATCTGATTCTTCCTCTGTGATAGTCTGATCTTTCTTTCTATTGAGGGTGCCTCTACAAACTTCAGTGAGGCCTTCTGAACACGCTCTTCATTGGGTACTGAGTCATTAATAAAAATTGGATGGGAGAAGGCTCAAGACTGACCCTTTAGGGGTCAGTCTGGGAATATCTTTGCTTTCGCCACCTCGGGGCTGCTGTGGAAATCCAGTTTGTAATTTCCCATGGTGGTACCTTGATAGTGTTTCTTGAAACACAGACTGTGGCTGCCCCAATTCCCCCAGCAGTTGTCTTATCAGAGGAAACTCTTGTGTTAGTCACAAGTGATCCACTTTTGATGATTTTTAAAAAGTTTTCTTCATTTACTTGATTACTGCAGTACAGTAGCATTAGCAATGAACTCCTGAGTATAATTTCTGAGTTCTAGGTATTGCACAAGCACTGAACAGAACTGATCCCTGTCCCAAGGAACGCATTACAACTCTATTCTTTATTTTTTTCCAAGGACTTGCAATGTGTTGAGTTCACAATGGGTCTGTTCTGCCCAGTGGTTTCACAGCTGTGTTTCATGTCTTTGATTTCTCTGGTTTGATCCAGAATTGCAACACTGGCTCCTACCTCTAATGCAGAGTTCATACATTTATGCACAGTGTGCAAATATGGAAAATACACATTTAATGTTGATGTAAAAACCCAGCTGTGACCATTTCTAAATACACATGCTATAATGTAGTGTACACATCAGTGAATTTCAGATCTTTAGGGTTAAGGAGATTTTAATTACTGATAAGCTTTGCTGTGCTCCTGTCTGTTCCCCTTTGCTGCAGCCCTGGAAGGTGAAAGTCTGGCTCACCTCACTCAACTCAGACTTTTCCTCTCCTTGCTGGGTCAGTCTTTCTACCAAAATGCTCTTGCACTAGGTGAAGAGGGAAGGGGGGGGAGTTTGGAGAGATGTCCCAAAATCTATGAATAGGTCATGCAGCTTAGATGTTAAAATACTAGCTGGTGTATGTCTGTCCCTGGGAAAAGCATCCACAAGACCAAGACCATGTGTGCTAAAATTCTGGTTCTCTCCTGATTTTATTCACTGCTTATTCAGCCTCAGGTGTTTTTTTTTACTTTTAAGAGTTTCAGATCCTATCCTCAGTTATTGTTCAGCCCTTCATTACCAACGCAAGGATTCTGGGTTGGTGACTGAGAACAGCATGTGACCTTAAGCCTAGGGAGACTTGTCCCCAGTGAAGCCTTAGTAGAGACTTCAGAGAAACCTAACCCATGTACTTTGTTCTTCTTTATAAATAACTATAGTTTGACCAACAACAGTGTTTGGACTCACATAGTATGTGTCAGATCTCATTTTGTTGTGTAAAATGCAATCTTAGACAAAAGATTCAACTGCAGCTTATGGTAAAAATGTCTTTGCTTTGTAAGAGCATAGATGGACAACTGATCACAGGAGCAGCACATCCCAAGCTGACTCTTCTCTCCCTCAGCCATTACAAGGTTCACATCAACACTTGCCATTTCGGACTACTGAGATTCAATGACTTGGGTTTTGGTTGGTCTCTGTTTTAAACTTCTCTTAACAGAAAGGATTGAAAAAATGAAATACACAGTACACATAACACAGGCAAGTTTGTGTTAAGCCAGTCCAAGTGCCTATCCACAGGCAGGAGACTGATTAATGTGATGTTAGTTGTCAGTGCTGTGTGTCTCTGTTTTCGTGACTTTCCTGGTGCCAGCATGTGGCATTAGACTTGTGATAATGACTGGAAGGAAGATACATTTATTCTTGCATAGTGGGGGGCTTTTCAATCTCACAGACAAAGGCATAACAAGATCCAGAAACTGAAAGTTGGACAAATTCAACCTTGAAATAAGACACAGTTGCCTAGCTGCAGGGAAAATTGAAGTTTGGAACAGCTTGTGACAGGCAATGGTGGAGTTGCCATTGCTTGGAGTATAGACAAGATTTGCTGTCTTTCTGAAAAGGGTTTCTTTAATCCAGCATTTTGGAAGAGTTCTGTGATCTGTGTGTGTAGGAGGTCAGTTGAAGGGAGTATAGCATTGCTGTCTGGTCTTGGTGGGTGAATTACTGGTTGTGATTAAATGACCTTTTTGGTTTGGGTCAGTGAACTTCTATAATAAGAGGATTGGCCGCAACATGGAGAGGGCTGTGGGATAAAGCAGTATCTTAGAGAAAATAAAAATTAACATCTGCCTTACTGTCTGTTTGACTTTTAATAATTAAAGTGTTGCTATTCACCAACTGTATTGTTAAAAGCTATATAAATGTTAATATCAAAAGTATTTCACTAGCTGAGGAAGACTTGGATTCTAAACAGCGCTGTTTTTTAAGGATCTTTCTCTTTACAGTGCTTGTCATTGTGCCATGTATTCTTCATTAGAGCCCATTTCGTATTGATCCTCCTCTGGAAGGTGGTGGGAATGGAAAGTGCCTGCGACCACTGCAAAGTGCAGCATAACCACGCTGCTGCAAGTGTTACTATTTTTAGGTCTTAGGGGAAATCTGAAGCAATGATTATCATTATATTTTCATTCTCTTAGCCTTCAATAACAAACTGTAAAGGCTGTGTTCAAACTGCTGGCTTTAAAGATCCTGAAGAGAATCCCAGAGAGACAGCAATCTGAATTGCTTCATGAAATTTTGATTTCTAAGATTCACCAAGTCTGAATATGTGTAAAATTTAGGAGATTTGAATGCAGCCTTAAAACGTCTGTGTGTTTCCAACACAGTCATCTATCCAACTGCTTTATTTCAAGGAGGTGCTTTCAAAAGGTTCCTGCAGCTTTAATAGCAGTAGGTAAGATTTTCAGAAGTCATTAGAAGTAGCTGAACTTTGCTGCCATTGAAGCCAACAAACAGAAAAGCCTTCTCAGTGCTTCAGTGGCAAAAGGATTAGGCCAGTAGTGACTGCTTTTTGAAGTCTAATTCAGTAGCTTCTATATTCACAAGGATTAGAGCTTTGCAGTAATACAGTGATCACCTACATAATCATAATTTACAGCAGACCTGAGTACTCAGCAGTAAAGTATTAATATCTGAAATCTCTTGAGAAGTGGCAGGGTTCAGCTGTTCTGCTCCATCCCTCTCCTGGTTTGGATCCTGTTAAAAATTCACTAGATGGTCTTTGCCTCAGGTGCGCTATCTACAAAATGGGAATATAGATGCTTTTCTAAAATCATTCAGTTTCTACTCCTGCTTTTCATACATGGGAGCATCTGGCAATCTAAAGATTAGAATGACTCATAGAATGGTTTGGGTTGGAAGGGATCTTAAAGCTCATCCAGTTCCAACCCCCCTGCCATGGGCAGGGACACGTTTCACTAGACCAGGTTGCTCAAAGCCTGCTGGTGTTGCCTTGCTGGCAGGGCAATGGTGATAGCTGGTTCTTCAGAGCTTTGCTCTGCGGAATTGCTGCAGTAGATGGCTGAAGTTTCAAAAGAACTCCTTTACCTGGAGGTTAAGCTTTTCTTAATGTATGGCTCCAACTGGAGGTGCTATGTGTTTGGAGATGAAAAGGAATGATGAAGGTCATCTTGTAGAGGCTCTTTCTGCATTAGATGGGTTGATGCTGTGGGTGGGTTGATGGTACAACTGTTAGGATAAACAGCCAAGTGGATTCTGTCCCTTTAGGTGTTACTTCTCAGAACTAAAAAGTCTGCCTTCCCATCCAGAGGTATAATGCATGAGCAATCTTACCCATTTTTGTTTTGTGAGTCTGCAGGGTTTCCCCACAGGCACAGAACACACTTCATGCATCCTGGCCCTCAGGTCCACAGAGAATAACAGGGAGGAATACTCAGAGACAGCTCGGGCTGCTGGCCCCTGCGGTGTGAAGGTACCTCTTTATCTAGGACTAGATCCTGGCTGAAGTCATGGACAGGACTCCAGGGCACCTGGTGCCAATATATTGTCATCTAAAACTGCTTCAGAGGGAAAAAGGGAATAATCTCCTGTGTTCATGAGCACTGTTTTCTGCAGCGTTCCTTTGGAAACATGGCTTGGAGAGGTGCTTTCCAGTTGGCCAACCTCCACAAGTCTCAGCAGGTGCAGTACTGCCCACTCCACATTCACTGCCAACACCCACTGTGCTGAGGGGCTTGGGAGGTTGCCATTGAATTCAAGGATGGAGACAAGACTAAATTTTATTTCTTTCAGAGAGGAATTATAGAAAAGGCAGTGGCAGGATTTCTAAACAGTGTTGTAAGGAAAAATTTCAAACCAGTCAACAGAGCCACTGGATTTTAAGGGGCAAACTCTTCCAGCTGTTTCCCAGTCAGAATGCTGCAGCAGTAAGGAACTGAAGGGAAACCGACTTGGATTTTTCACTGTCCATCAAGATAACAAACATAATAAGCAATGCCAAATTAGATTATGAGTTTTACTAATCAAAATTATTAATGAATTAATAGGTGTCTTTTTAAACAAGGATTCCTTTTAATTGTGTTTTTTGAGACTTGCCTTGGTTATTGAAAACCTTATGCTGCTCTGATAGCAGTATGAAAGTCTGTAGCTTTAAGAGCTGAGAGGAGGGCTGAGCAGGTAAGAGGAGCGCTTTGTCATTGTATCAGTGGGTTTGTGTTTACAGTTCATTAGTCTGTGTTTAAAAATACCATGCTGCCAATTTAAATCACAGCTGGATTCATACAAAGTTTGAAATTATCACTTGCTGAACAAAATCCTTCTTTTGCTTTAGCTTGCAGATTCACTTGTGCCCTTGGAGATTAAGCCCGGTATTTCCTTAGCAACAGTTTCTGCCGTGTTGCATACTAAAGACAACAAGCATGTGCTGCAGGTACAGTATAATGGGAAAGGGAGAAAAATATCCTTACACTGGGTTTCCTGCCATCTGGGACCCCAGCTGTTCTCATGAGACAACCCCTTCAACAACTCTTTGCCTACTGGAGCACAGTCAGATGCTTTGTCCTGACATGTGCGAGTGAGGAATTACACTTAGAGTGCAGAGTGGGATGCAGATAAATCTCTACCCTCTTTTTGTTGGCCACGTGCCTGGTGAAGATAAAAAGGGAAACGAGATTATTCCTGAAGAGAGGCTACAAATCATTCTGCTGTCCTCCATAACCCATACGCCAGAATCAGCATTATCCTCTCATGGACTTAGAACTGAGGGTGAGAGGAGAGAGATGACCTAAAACATCAGACATGTGAAGGGACTGTCTTCCTTAAATTGCCCTGTTCCCCAAGAAACAGGTTGCACATCCTTGTATAAAGAGTGTATGCTCTCTTCCTACCACCCCCTTCAGTCTGACACTGCAATTCCTGGCACTAGTGCTCTGCAGAAGGAGACGATGTCTGGTGGACCTGCTTAGCAGCGGATGCCCTGCTCCCCTTTCTCCTTTGATGCATAAGCATGCAGAGAACTTGGTGAAACCGCACTGCACGATGCTGCCTTTCCCACTGGGCAGCAGAGCTGAGCTGCACTTGGGAAGAGGGCCCAGTATGGCAATGTCTTTAATGCTGGGACGTAAAGATCAGTGAAGGATTTATATCGGTGTACAGCAGACAGTCTTACTTTTTCCAAGTCAGTTCTCTAGAAACACTAGGTAACACTGAAAAAATTGAAGTATTGCAATGCAGTTAATCTGAGACCACTTTCTCCTTTGTGTTGTTCATTTACTTTCTTCTCTGCTCTGATCCCTGATGCCAAATAAATGTAGACCTAGGCTTAAAATGCAGAGCCCTCATAAATGGATGGAGGTAAGCCAGCACAACAGTATCTGTCAGTATTGGCTGAGCCTGAGGCCTCTGGGAGTTACAGAAGTTGTGTGTAGACAGGCCCCAAAAACTCATTCTATGAACACAGAACCATGTGAATGATTCATGCACAAGTAACATTATGCATGCACGTAGGCACACCAGCTAAAGGGAAAATAGTGGGGTTTGTGAAGTGAGTCAGTGCATCCCTGCTTGTGGAATTGGAGCCTTGCAGACGGCATTTCTCTCATGAGGATGAAAAGCACCCTTCCCTGGTTGTCAAAAGAAGCACAGGGACATCACCACAGCAGGTTCAGACATGATGCTACATGATGGGAAAGATCGAGTTGAAAGGAGACCAGTCTGTCACCTAGAGAGTACAGGGTGCTACATAGCACTGGAGTTGCTTCAGGCATATTAGCTGTGTCATGCAGATGCATCCCTATCAAATCGTCTTGCCAAAATTTTGGAGAAATTTTCCAAGTACCATTTTCCCAGGGTCTGAGTTGCTTGTTCACTGGGAAAGACTTCCCCAACCTAACTACCCTGGCACATGGCACATGGACTTGTTATACATGATAATTTCCTCACTGTTCTTTTTATAGGAATCTGGTTTTCATCTCCATGAAATGGTCTTTCAGAAGTGCTTAGTTAACCCCACACTGTGCCTGCACGTGCAGCAACACACAATGCTAGGTCAGCTACCGCTGCACATGCTAACCCTGCCTCCCCCTTCCTGTTGACAGACAA
>NW_009944898.1:34951-48531 GCF_000696875.1 Nestor notabilis
GTTAAGCTTTCTGAAGCAGCACAAAATTATACCCAGGTCACACTTCAGTGATTTTTTCAGGCACTGCAGCATCTCTCACGCCTCCCTGTCTGTATTCAAGTTCTTCCTAATGACTCACTTTTCTGAGGCCAGTGAGAAATAAATTATCCATTCTTCTCATTCCCTGAGTAGTTACTTGCTCTGGATTTGCCTGTTTCTCAACCTGTTGCATCTTTTAGAGTGTGATTTTCAAGGTACTGACTTCGTTAAGGCATGATTCCTAGAAAATATCACAGAGTACGTGAATGCTAAAATAGAAAGCTTCAGTCTTGAACTGAGTCAGACAGGCCTTTTAACATGACAGAAATTTGAACAGAACTGAATTTGACAGAAATTTTAAGATGATGGAGATTGGAACTAAACTTGCTGATTTATTTCTGTAAATGGTGGCTTGTGCGTGCAGAGCTGCAGTGAAGCCCGAGGCTGGGTTTCTCCTCTTCCATTCAGCACAGCACTGCAATATTTCCCTGTAGTCCCAGAAAACAAAATCAGTATTCCTTTCCTATCTCATGTACTTTTTATTCCAGCTACATTATAATAAGCTGATGTGATTCACAGCATTACTGTGCACCTTCTCATCCATTAGCTCCCTCCAAAACCTCCACAACCTCCCGCCAGCAAGAAGAGGAAGCGAGTGAATGATGATGTGCCAGAGTGTAAACCTTTGAAGCCATTGCTGAGTGGCTCCATTCCTGTGGACCAGTTTGTGCAGACACTCGAGAAGGTATTAAGTCTTTGGTGGCAAGTGAGGTTCAAGCAGATTTCTACTAATCTCATAAATGTGCTGCTTTACTAGCAGAGAAGGGGAAAATAATGTTTGTGTAGCTTGAAATGGAGAAGGGCTTATAAGCTAGCAAAGTACTTCAGGGAATGTGGATCTCTGCACTGAGTGTGGAGGGAATAGTTCCCTGTGGAGACATGTCCTGATACAGGGGCTTCCTGACAGTCATTTCCTCCCGGTTTCTCATGGAAGTAGAGCTTTTGGGGCCACTCTGGGTGGGTGAATTTTCCCTGTATGACTTTTGCATTCATCAGCTGATTTCCAATAAATTTAAACAGTGGGGGGGAGGTCTTAAAAGTATTTAAGTTGCTACAAGTTTTGTGAAAATGAGGTGAGCGAGTGAAGAAGAGCTCCTGGAAATGTCTCCACTGTTGTGAAGTTTTCTGGGGAGCTGCAGGACAGGGGCTTGGTGGCTGAACTTGCAGGCATTTGGTTACTGCTTTGTGGAGCCCTGTTCTCGCCTGTGGGACCCCTTGGAGAAAATTATCAGGAAAAAGGGCAGGACTGTCTGTGAGGAAGCTTGCTCTGGGGTTCAGTAGCTCTCCACTATCATCTTGAGGCAGTAATGTCAGCAGACAGTCATTTCTGTAGTTAAAGGAGCCATTTGTCCTTTTTGTCTCTCAAGATTTTGCAATTGCAGTGGAAAATGTTTGGTTTAGCTTCCCTTTTCTATAGCCTATCCATCTGTATAATGAGGGGCTGTCTGTATTTCCTCTGCAAATCCCAGAGATCTAGGATGTCTGCATTGGCACTCTTTTTCGTAGCCATTTTCCCCTCTTCATCCCCCTGTGCCCTAGTTATTTATCTCTGTTTTCCTGAGTTGTAGTAACATCTCTCTTTTAATCCCTCCTCAACGCTACATGTAGCATGGTTTCAGTGACGTGAAGGTGGAGGACACAGCCAAGGGCCACATCGTACTCCTCCAGGAAGCAGAAACCCTCATTCAGATTGAGGAGGACTCCACACACATCATCTGTGACAACGATGAACCTTTGAGGGTGAAACTGCGTGACCTGGTTCTCAAATTCCTGCAGAAATTTTAGCTCATGGACATCATGCTGCTCTGCAAGGGGAGACCCCAGGGCACCAGAGCTAAGACCTTTCCAGAGGGTGACCCGAGGGAGAGAAAGAATTTACTGATTCACAGAGACCAGAAGCCACCTTCCCCTTCATGGAGAAGCAAGGAAGTATTTTTAATATCTATTTTTTTAATTTTATTTTTAACTGGTTTTGGAGTATTTTGGAGGGGATTCTTGTTCTGTAAAATTTGGAGTTTGAATCTTACAGGAGATATGAACTGCAGAGTAAATAGAGTGTGTATTTACAAGGTCAGGGTGAAATTGTTTGCAGACACAGACATTTCTTTGTGTGACCCACTCAGCAACGTATGTCCCAGTCCTTTACCTGAGGAAACTCTCTAGGAATATTGAAACAATGGGCTTGGATATGAAGAGATTTACTCTTCTTCCCACTGCTTCTTCCCAGTCACCAGATCCGATTTCCTGTCTGTCCGTCATCTACATTGTGTACGTGTATTTCACTGGCACAAAGAGGAATGAGAAAAGTAAAGGTTATTAAGAAAAAAAAAAAGGAAAAGGGGGCTATGCTGGACATGTAAAATAGCTTGGAAGTGGCAAGATACATGTTTTAGCAATGCAAGATGTTTATTGATGCTGCAGCCTCATCTGGTGATTAGTCCACCCAGCTCTAGGCTCTTCACTGAGACACATGAAAGACCAGTTTCTCCTGGGTTCCTCTATCAGCAGTGGAGGAAATACCTCAGAAAGGTACATTCAAAAGTACATGAAGTAGTTAAACATCTAGTGCTCATGAAAAACATTTGAGATTTAAGTGCCTCTTGTTTCTACCTTGCAAAACCCTATCCTTTCAGCCCCCACAATCCCAAATCGTGGCTGAAATACTGAGTCATTTACACAAAGCCATCTGTACTGCAGACCAGGGGAGGTTTTTCACTCCCCAAATCATATATTTGGGGGCTAAACTTAGTTAATAGTATTGCTTTTAAAAGCAACCTATTTCTCAGATTTACTGCTGTTTGTTTTTTATTAGATTGCTTTGTATTTATTTGGTGTTAAAAATAAAAAGCATAGTAAGACTGCCAAGGAGGAAGCACATTCTGTGGTTTATAAAAGCATCTGTGTGCCTCTTCCACATCTGCTTCTGTGTGTCTATACACATTTGTAAAATATAACTACTCCTTCAGTTTATAGCTTTGGGGAGATTAAGGCAGTAGAAGAACAGCTCTGTAATAAAAACTATTTGCTATTGCTGTTTCCACATCACATTTTGTATGCATTAAGGATTCCTGTGCAATTAGATGTACAGACTACAGTGTCCGTGCCTTTGCTTTCTGTAGATGTCATGGGCGTGAGAGAAATCATACCATTAATGTGCTAAAAAACTTGTTGCAGTAGCATTAATCCTTGTAAGAGTTTACAACATTTGCAGTAGCTCAGCTTCTTTATCATCACTCAAAAACAGAATAAAAGAGTTGGATATATTTCACTTTGTAATTAAATCTCCAAGGAGATTATTCTTAACATGCAGAGGCCATGTGATAAGCTCAGCTGAGGTAAGGGGAAAGGGAAGAGAGGGCCTGGTCATATGAGTCCCCAAGAGCATCTTTACCTCTGCTTGTTACCCAGATCAGTGCTCCAGAGCCTTATTTTGTAATTATACTCATTTGCATTTATAGTTATAAGGGACTTCATTCATTGCTTTAAGAAACCAGACCCAAGGCTGTGTGCCAGTGCTTGGTGCATCCCCCATGGCCAAGCACGGGTCTCCCAGTAGTGTGCTGGTGGGCAGAGCATGAAGGCAGCAGTTTCCGCTTGGTGAAGGCTGTGCTGGAGTGACAGAGTGTTAGGAAATCCAAAGTCATTGTGCTTCCATGGAGGACTCAGAGAGGACCTTGCTTATCCTGGGGCAAAGAACAAGTGTGCGAGTTCCCATGGCCCAATGACTGAGAAGCATTGAAGCCCAGGTACAAAGAGTCAAGAAGACCTCAACTGGGGTAGGGTGAGTTGCAGCTACCTGTGGTCAAGAGGCAGAACCCAAGAGCTTAACTAGCTGGGTACTGAGACATAGGGGACATTTCTATGACATTTATGTGGTTATATGACATGGAGCCCTGCAGTAACAGGGCTGCTGATTCACTGACTTAAAAGATTTAATGGAGCTCTGTGTTTCTCTGACTCTGCAGGTGTGTGAAGGGCAGGAAGGTGAGAGAGATTTGCTGTCTGTGCTGAAGTTATGCAGTCCAACCAGCTTTGCACATCAGGGGTGAATAACATCGTCATGTACTCATCCAGCACAGCCTCCTCATACAGAAAGTCAGGTTAGACACAGGCATTACAGATCTCAAGGTATTAAGGAAATATTTAAATGTGAAGAGTGAGACAGACTGTATTGGATGCAATCACTGCTCCACAGGAGTGACTAGTGACTGGGCCAAATAAACCCATGGAAATCTCTCAGGGCTGCCTAACGTGACAGAACTAGAGAGATGCAGTCTAGTTCTGCCTCTGATGGATGCTTTTGGATGTGGTCCTGGCTCAGTGCCTCACTTTCCCCTTACATGAAATAGAAATGGTACCATCCCCCTTCGCAGGCTGCCTTGAGACTTACTGCTGAAAGCTGCTATGGCAGACATCATATTAAAAGTGCAGTGGCTTGAAGATAATTCGGAAACTGGGAGTGGGCTGCTGTGCTTGTTAACAGGGTTAGCCCTGTACTCAATCTCAACACTTAGTTTTTAGCCTGGTTCACTGTTGAAAGGCAACTGATTTGATTGGGCTGTTACATGAAAATGGTTATTTGAGGTGCAAAGCTCTGACTCCTATCAGTAACACAGCCAATATTTTATCAGGTCATCTGGTAGCTAATTGACTTTCCAAAGGCTTTCCCACCCTCCTGGGGGGGAAAAAATGAGTTTAGAAGTTTTTACATTTTTCTTCTTGTCATTTTGGGCAGGAAAACTCCTTACTGCTCCAGTCCAGCAGCTGAAAACTGATTCAATTCTTATAAACAGAAAACCTGTGCCTGCTTGAAAAATAAATGGGGGGACGGGGGGGAAGGAAGAGGGAAAGTCTTTAATGAAAAATCTTAATTAAACTAGCAAAAACAAGTGCTTGTTCATTCTGCACAGAGAAAGGAAAACAAATAGCATTTCTTCGGGCTGGGTCAGTCCTGCCGAGGTAACCATGGCAGCCGAGGAGAGCTGCAAGCAGAGGGGGAGGGATGGAAAACATGTTCTAACCAGACTTGCACACTTCAACGGACAAACAACAGCAAAGGTACTTGGTTTCACTCTCATTATTTCACAAGGGAACAAAATAAAATCCCTTTTGCTACTGTGTGATGGTCATTGGGCTGTGGCCATCCCCAGCCCCTGTAACTTCGTGTGACATGGGAGCCCCTCATCCCATGCTGCGCTTCACTGCCCTCCGCCTGCAGCTCCCCTAATCAAATGCAAACAGCTATGGGTGCAGCTGAGCTGCTTCCCAAGCAGTTGCTTTGCTCCTTGGCCCCTGGCAAGTGGTAAGTTCTCAGTGCACTTCCCAACCTGTGTGCTCCTGCAGCGCAGCCGGGGCTGGGGATGATGCAGAGAAAAGGTTAAAATTGGCTTTCTTCACTTGGATGGCTTTTATGGAACAGATATTCCTGGACGGAGTGAAGCATGCTGTGTTTTCTTTCTATTAATGTGAGCCTTAATAAAAACAACTGGACCAAGTCATTTCATTCCAGGCTCATGCTATCCCCCATGCCCAGATGCCGTCAGTGGCACTTGGGGTCACCTGACCACCTGATAAGTGCCCTGAACCACACCAGGGCAACCTCCTTGGGGACTTTGGAATGATAAACAGAGGGAACTGGAGCAAGATGTTGGGTCTGTGCCCCACCAACAGCTCAGCCTTTGGGAAGAGTGGGGCAGCTGAGTGTGGAGGGTTGGGGTTCAGCTGCACATCATGGCCTGGGTAGGTCATGATGGGGAAGGTAAGCTGGATCAAACAGGTCCCCATTTACCCATCACCTGGTACTCATGAACTGTGAGCCCATCTCATGGGACCCATCACCTGGGACCCCTGGACTGTGAGCTCATTCTCTGAGGAGCCATCACCCAGGACCTATGAACCTGGGACCAACCACCTCTGACTCATCAATAAGGACCCATCACTTGAAACCCACCACCTGGGCCCCATCATTTTGGAAACCTATCACCAAGTCTTGTGGCCCACAACTACCAAGCCAAGTCTCTTCCTGTGACTTTGGGGTGACAGCCAACCTCCCCAGTCCTGCTCTCCAGTGCATGCCACGGGGACCTGTGTTCTGAGGAGGCAGCTCTGGGGGATTCTCACCCGTAGGGACACAGCATTTCTCCCATGAGGACACTTGGGGCCACAGGATGCCACCCAGGAGCTCAGGTGAGCCCTCACCAGGAACCAGAGGCAAGTAATGTGCCCTGGGCACAGCTTTGTTAGGGCCAGAGATCATGGGCCTCATCCTGCGTCTGTCCTGTGGACTAGTGCATGGGAGCAGCACCACAGCAGGCTCCTAAATCAAGAGGGATTCATTCAGCCTGAAGACGCAGTGATCTTCCCAAACTCCTCTTTTAGAACTCACAGTATCAGTTTGCTGCATTTTTCCTGGCAGGTTAAAGGCTCTGCCTTGACTACAGCCAGAAATTAAAGTATTCCTCCATCTTCTCTCACAGGCTGCCCCCGAGTGTCCCCAGGACAAGCTTTTCTCCTTGTCCCCGAGCACACAGAGGGATGATGTCTCCAGCTCAAGCATAGCAAGTCTGGGCTGCTGCTGGTAATTAAAGCTATGTGAGTGAATGCCCTGAGGCAGAACATAATTCAGTGCAATTAGGCCAAGCTGTAGGGTTAGCATGAGCTTCCTATCTAACAACCAGCTAGTTCCTACTGCAGCAATAACCAAAGGTGCAAACACTGGCCCCCTCCTGCTAAAACTTTGCATTATTATGGTTTTCTTGATATTGATGGATACGTGGTAACAAAAATGGTGAGGGTTATATGAAAATCAAGGTGGTAGGCATGGGTGTTACAACCTCCCTTCTGTTTTTCACTCTTGAAGGGAAAAGAAAAACCAAACTGTGCTGGGTTCCTGCCACAGTGCTACTCCAGGACTCGCTGCCTTCCCCGGGCCGGGCTGGGCCCCAGGCTGGTGGTCACAAGAACGGGTGGTGCTTGATCCAAGGTTATTTTCTTTCTTTTTTAATTACTACATTAAATTACTGGGTTAAAACACACAGTGACAATTATCCTTCCCTTGCAGGCACAACACTGAGTGCAGTTGAGGTCTTTTATTAATTGCCTGGCTAATAACTGCTCATTTCCTTCTGGCTGCTCTTAATATTTACTATTTTGAGCCTCTCAATTATAGCATGGGGCTGTCGGCCACGGGGTGGCTGCAGGTGCTGATGATGCGTGGTTCGCTTCCCCAATATCCTTCCTTATATCCTGCAGCCATGTGGTTGCACTGTGGGCAAAACCCTGCTGTGCCCAGGAGTTTTAAGCCAAGACCAGGGCTCCTAATGCCCTTAACAAACTTTAACATTTGGTCAGCCCTGAAGTGGTCACGCAGTTGGACTAGATGATCCTTGTAGGTCCCCTCCAACTGAAAGTCTTCCCTTCACTGAAAGCAGGACCCAGGGAGCAGATAGGTGATGGGTCACCCTCACTGTCTGTCGGGCACCCATGGCCATGCCCCAGCCCTTCACTCTTCAGCCTCCAAACAACTCCAGAATAACTTCTGAAAACGCTTGGGATAAAAATGCCATTTCCCTTCCAACAGCCTCTCACGGCTCCTGCAGGCAGCAAGTGGAGGCGTGAATCCTGCACAGCCGCGCTCCGCTTGGGACAGGCCCAGCAATGCACTCCAGAAAAGGACCTGGCTGGAGGGATTTGAGCTGCTCCCTGTTCCCCACCAGTCCTGCCCCCCATACACCTCATGCTTCTGAATTTAAGCCTTTTTTCTTCTTGATTTTTAAACAGGAAAGTGGTGCCAGGGTCCGCAGGCTGCCCTGGAGAAGCGGTCAGCTAACCAAGCTGGGAATGATGGCCCCAAAGTGACCTTGGCTTTGTGTTGCTGCTGATGTCCAGCAGGATGGTTATTCTGCATTTCCAGCTGGGGGCAAAAAGACCAAATCAAACCTAGTAATTTCCCTCTTCCCACCTGTCTCAGGACGGCTGGGCTGTGGGAAGGTGTGATGCTCTCCATCTCGTGGGACCTGGTTGCTTTTATGGCACTGATGGGCAGAAACACGGGAAGCAACATCAGTGAAATTGCTTTTTATTGAGAAATGTGTCATCTGCAAGGGAACCTTGAGGGCACTTAGTGTGGAGGAGTGGAGTGGAAAGTGTAAAGCACTTCTCCTGCCCTCTGTCCTGGTAGAAGGGAATGAATTATTAAGGGCATTTATCCCTTTCTTCTCTCCTCTGTTCCCCCATCCCAAGGTACAAACCCTCATATAGGGAAATGAAAAAAAGGCAAAGTGGAAGCGAGTGGGAAAGTGGACACTTGGGAAGGAGAGTCACCCTGCAGGACAGACTGGATAGGCTGAAAGAGTGGTCTAACAAGAACCCTATGGAGTTCAACAAGGACAAGTGTCCTTGGATAAGCACAGTGCAGGGGTGCAGCACAGGCTCGCATCTGCCCGGCTGGGGAGCAGCTCTGTGGAAAGGGACCTGGGGGACACAAGCTCAATAAGAGTGAACAGTGTGTGGCTGCAGCAAGCAAAGGCAACAGAATGCTGGAGAACATCAACAAGGGCATCACCAGCAGAGATAAAGATGTCATTGCTCTACTCTACTCAGTGCTTGTCAGTCTGCACCTGGAATACTGTGTGCAGTTTTGGTCCCCATTGTATAAAACAGATGTGGCTGGGCTGGAGAGGGTCCAGAGAAGGGCCACAAAGATGATCCAAGGACTGGGCAGATGTGTGAGGAAAGGCTGAGAGAGCTGAGCTTGTTCAGCCTGCTGACAAGAAGGTTCAGGGGAGACCTTATCCCCACCTTCCAGTATTTAAAGGGTGGCTACAAAGAGAACAGAGACTCCCTTTTTACAAGGAGTCCCGTGGAAAAGATGAAGGATGATGGGCACAAGTTAATCCTGGGGAGATTCCAACTGGGCATGAGAGGAAAATTTTTCACCATGAGAACAATCAGCCATTGGAATAATCTCCCCAGGGAAGTGGTGACTCCCCAACATTGGACACTGTTAAGCTTCGGCTGGACAGGGTGCTGGGCCATCTAGGTCATGCTTTGCCTAGAAAGGTTGAAAGATGATCCTTGAGATCCCTTCCAACTTGGGATTCTGTGATTGATTCTGTGACTGATTGTGTTTTCAGGGTGCCCCAAGAGCAGCACTGCTTGGCCCCAACCCCTCTCCCCCAGCCACCCATGAAGCAGACACCCAGGCACTCTCAAGTTAAACTCTCCATTTATTGGATCCTTTTACAAAAAACTCGACATTGTGCTCGTGTTGATGGAGTGTTTCTTTCCTCTCAGTTTTTGTTGGTTTCACTTCAAACCTGGTGCTCACGGAGCAGGTTCACGACCACGGCGCGGGGGGAACAGGGGCTGTGTGACACCAGTGGGGCCCAGGGGCTCCGTGTCACCGCAGACGATGCTATTTACAGTGAATGTGACAAAAAACCTCACTCCGCACCTGGCACCTGCAACCCCCGGCCCTGGGAGCAGCAGCAGAAACATGGGAAAGGGGAAAAGGCCTTTCCCTTGGGAAAGGCGCAGCCGCTGAGAGGCCTTCCTGGCTCCTTGGGGCTGGGTTGGCAGAGACCGCGTGTCCTGGGCTGCTCTGTGCTGGAGCTGGGATAAGCTGTACAACCTGACCTGAGCTTCAGAGTTATCCTGGGATCCCCTGGGAATCACAGGAGAGCGACAGGTTGCAGAGGAGGAGGTTAGGGACAGGGGCACATCAGGAGCGCTCTCTGGAAATGCCCTTCTCCTCCCTGATGGTGGAACAAAGCCCAAGGGCAGCTCAGATCCTGGGGTGTCTCAGGAGCAGAGAGCTGGGGTGTGAATCACGAGTCTCTTACTCCAAAGTGATACAGGGAGATTTGGGAAAGAGCCACAGCAGCAGCGGGTTGGGAATGGCAGCACCAGCCCGGCGTGTGGGGAAGATGCTCTTGCTGGCTTTATGGGACTCCATCTCCCACTACACTGCTTCTGCCCAGCATGTCCCTCCCCGAGCAGCTGCCACCAGTAACGCACAGCACCCCTTCACCTCCAAATCCTTTCCCTTCAGGGGGCCTCACAAGGAGGAAACCATCCCATGACATGCACCATGATCTGACACGCAGCCTCTCCCCACTCAACCACAGGGCTCCAAGCCTGACCCTGGCTACTGCAGCACCAGGGATCCTCCAAAACCCAAACACTTTGGGCAAGAGGTGAGCGCAGGAAGAACAATCTGGATTTCCACCGCTGAGCTCTACATCTCCACTGGCCTTGAACTGAAATGCACCAATGGGAAGAAGAAACCCCCAGCCTCGGGCTTGCTGCTGGCTCCAGCTGCAGCCAAAGCAATGAGGCTCAGTGACTCCCAAGTCCCCATGATGCAAATACTTCTCATCACTCCCACCTTTTCCAGGCTCCCTGTGCTACCGTCTCTCAGCAGAATAATAAAATTCCCCTCAAGATTTTTGATGCTGAAGCTGCGGAGAAGTGGCTCTATTTCTATAACGTGCAATCCATGTCAGCACCGCTCCTGTGTGACTCCAGCTCTGCGGGCAGGGGGCTGGGAAAGGCAGAGCTGCCTCCACCCTTGGCTGACACAGGGACCTGTGCTGTGTGTGAGCAACTGCATCACCGCTAACGAGGCACCCATTAATGAGGGGAGAATTAAAGCCAGCAGCAGAGCAGGGTCAGGCCCCTCAGCGATGCTGAGGATGGTGCCGAGTGCCATGTTTCCAGTCTGAGTAGAAAATACCCTTCCCGGTGTTCTGGGGCCTTGCAGGAGCCTCCAGTCACATTTTTAAGGAGACTGCGAGCTTTCCTGTGCTCTGTTTTGAGAACAAGAAGAGTGGAAGGAAAAGACGCTGTGATCCGTACTTCGCTGCAGTCTGTAGCGCTGGTGAAGGCAGCAGCCAGTGGCTTTGCTGGGTACAGGCTGCCCCTTCCCTTCCCCTTCACAAGGAGCAAATTGCTGGTGCTCCCCACCCATGGGGCTGACATGAAAAAGTGGGTGAGACATGGCTGGAGAGGCCACTTCACACCCCAAACCAATGGGCAGGCTGCAGGAGAGGCTGACGGTCCCTTCCCTGCTCCTGTTCCAGGACACACCAGAGACACAACCACGGTAACATCCTGCTGCTGCAGGGCGTGGGGATGCTGAGCTGCACGGGGCTTGGAAAACCAGGGACATTGAGGTGAATCACACGTTTCACCTTCCCATCAGACCCGCCAGGATCTGGGATGCACTGAGGGAGAACATCGCACAAGAAGGGACAAGCTGAAAAGAGCACGATCCCAGCGGCATCTCCCAGCTCCCCTGAGGGAAAGCTCTGGGTGGGGTTAACCTTGGGGGAGGGCAGGATGAGGTTTAAGGCAGTTGTTCTGAGGCCCGTGGGCAAACACAACGTGGACAAGTTTTCCTCCGGGATAGGGGATAAGAGATGAGGCAGAGCAGAGACCCCAGCCCATGGTGCAGCCCCAGCTCTGGGGCAGGCAGGCATTTCACTTCAGCTCTGCTTGGCTGTGCACAGATTAGGGTTAGTGTCTTCTCCTTCCTCCACCCTGCAAAATGCAATTTGATCTCAAGAGAAGGCCCTGAGACCACGACACCCATCACACTGGCACCAAAAGCTGCACTAGTGCCTGCTCCCCCAGCAGGGATCAGGCACCATGAAGAGCCGGCGCTCGGCAGACGGTGTCCACGCTTGGATGCTTTGGGAAAGAGGTTTATTTTATCAG
This sequence comes from Nestor notabilis, assembly GCF_000696875.1. Classification (NCBI taxonomy): domain Eukaryota; kingdom Metazoa; phylum Chordata; class Aves; order Psittaciformes; family Psittacidae; genus Nestor; species Nestor notabilis. Next base: position 46,748 of record NW_009944898.1, read on the forward strand.
CAAAGGCTCGTGTAACCGATCTCAGGGTGCTGCTGGAGCAGCTCTCCAGGGCCAGTGAATGAGGCCCTGAAGGGCAGGAGGAAAAGTCCCAAAGCGCTTGTGGAAAGCCCAGGCCAGACCCCAAGACTCTCCACTGCTGCCCTCAGTGCTGCAGTAGCTGTAGAAAACCACGGGCCAAGGCAGCCCACCCGAATTCATGAGCCTGGGGGCACCGCCAGCCCGCACTGTGCTGCAGACGGATCACCCCTAAGCCCCAGACACACTCCCTGTCTCCAGAGGCTTAGCAGTGCCTGCCTGTGTGCCCCATGGGGCAGGAAAGGACACCGAGAACTGAGACGGAAGCAACCGAACTCCTGTGGGGCTGTGGCCTGGGGCCCAGTGCGGTGCTGGGAGCCAGGGAACGACCTCCAGGGACAACCCCATCCCCGCTCACCCCTCTCCGAGGGCAGGGCTGAGGGTGGCGAGCAGAGCAGAGCAGAGAGCTCATCACCAGCAGACGACACCTGTAAGTCCTCAGTAGTAGCCACAGGGCACACGGTGTGCAAGAGGGGAGAAGGGCTGCCCCATGGGAGAAAGGATGGGGACAATGATGGTGACCAGAGCTGCCTTGATGTTGGAATGTCTGGAGCTGCCTTGATGTTGGAATAACCTCTCTGCAGTAAAACACCTCCAGCCTGGCTTTGCTACAGTCCCCCCCTCAAGCGGACAGACAGGTCCAGAGGGGAAAATAGGGTGAGTAATGGGGGAAAAAGAAAAGGATTAAAAAAAAATGAAAACCCTCACGCGGCAAATCTAAACCACTTTCATTTTAAATAACAATAATTATAATTAAAAAGAATGGTTGCCCTTGGCTAGCGAAGGGGCAGAGCCACCAGCCAACGTGCCATTCCTCAGTGTACGATCCTAGGGAGTGTCTTTACAGAAGCTGTGAGATCCTGTTCCCTGTCGCTCGGTCAAGTTGCCGTGGGCAGAGCGGGAAAGGAGAGGGAAACGTGCCCATCCAAATCCAGGATGTCCCTTTTGCTCCGCAGGAGGGAGGCCGGAGTCAATAGCAAAAGGCATTTTGCACTCGCAGCCCCATCAGAAAAGCCACCCTGTTCCGTCACCCGCCTCGGCCGGAGCTCGGAGAGCCGGCAGTGCCCGGCTGTCTCCCGCTGCTAGATGAACTTGAAGCATTTTGTCTTGTCATGGGGCAGGCGGGTCTTGAAGAGGACCGAGTCCACGCGGAACTGGGTGTACAGCAGGGGCATGTACCCGTACACCTTGACGAAGAAGTTGATGCACTTGTGTCGCTCATGGAAGTGAGAGTCGTCGTGAGAAAGCGCCTGAGGGCACCCGGGGCAGCGGAAAGTCCAGCGGGAGGTCACCTGCAATGAGAGGGACAAGGATGGACACTGACACGCTGCCCACAGTAGCCTGGCTGGGGGGACACCCTGCCTGTGCCCAATGCATTGCACAGTGGGGCCACATTGGCTGATGTCCTGTGTGACAGGCCAGAGACTGTCACTGTGACAGGGCACAGATTTGGCTGTGTTCTTCCAGCTCTCTGGCTTGCCTTGGAGGGTGTCCAGGTGAGGATGGATGTGGTCTGTCAGAGCAGAGACATAAAGGGGGGCACGATTACCTAAAAATGCTTAGCTACCTTTTTCTGGTTTAACATTTGAGAAGCTGTTTCAGAAAAAAAAGACTGAGAAAGGAACTCCTTCCCCTTCACTGGCTACAGACAGAATCACAGAATGGTTTGGGTCCGAAGGGACCTTAAAGACCATCCAGTTCCAACCCCC
>NW_009944898.1:48808-62719 GCF_000696875.1 Nestor notabilis
TCTCTTCTCCAGGCTGAACAAGCCCAGCTCTCTCAGCCTGTCTTCATAGTAGAGGTGCTCCAGCCCTCAGAGCATCTTCACGGCCTCTGTAATCACTCCGACAGCCCCATGTCCTTCCTATGTTGGGACTCCGGATCTGGACACAGGACTGCACGAGGGGTCTCACCAGAATGGAGCAGAGGGGGAGAATCCCCTCCCTCAACTTGTTCATCACAGATGCTACATAAGAATTAGCAATTTTTAGGCACCTAAGTACGATCTATGGAAGGGGCTCCAGCTTTCAGGAGGTGCTGAGGGATCACCTGCTGATTAAAGGGCCTCCTCTGTCTGTCTTGAATCAGACATCCCTTTACAATGCCCTTTGGGTTTGGTCTGATTCTCCTCTCAGCTGCACTGAACTCTACAACCTCCACTTCACAATAGCCCCGGATGCGATGAACAGCACACAAAAAAAACTACCCATCGTATTCACGGCCAAGACCCATCTCCAAGGCAGGTGGCCTGCCATGGTGAGACATATGCAGGGCTCTAATGAGCAGTTTGCCAAAACCCATTTTGGCAAAGAGCAGAACGTTCTGCATCTGAAATTCACGCTCAGAACTGTGACATTTGCTAACACAGGGCAAGGCAATTTCAGCTGGGCTTCAGCGTTTGGACCAACAGCGCTCCACATGCGGGTGAGCTTAAATGTCCCTGGCAAGCTGCACAAAATCAGCAAGGAAACCATTCCTCCTTGTGCTGTGTGTTATGGAAAGAAGGCAATTTGTCTTTTTTGGATCAGCTGCACAGAAGGGCCTTTGCTGAGCCAGGAAAGCCTCTGGTCTGAGCTGCAGTGTAAGTCAAACCCCAATTCATCTGCTCGCCATGGTGTGGATTTGGGCTGTAACTGAGTTTTCACACCTTTTTGAAAACACACACACATGCTACAACTCCCCAGGGTGAGGAGAGGGGACACCCTGACAGCTTCGAGCACATCACTTTTGCAGCACAGCATTTCAGAGACATGACACAGCCAGACTTCGGTAAGGGCAGCTTCTTACTTGGGTAAGGTACAGCTTCTGCACCAGACTGTGCTGAGAGGAAGGGACCTGGATTGCACCCTCGAGCAGAGCAGCTAACACGCTGCTTGCCTTTGAAAGCCATCAATCCAATCACTGAATAGTACAAACTCCTGCCCAGTGCTTTACCTTTATGGGAGGTTTTCTTGTCAGGTGAGAGACCAGGAAGTTCATGGCAATGTCCTCGCAGTTGATGTATTCGTCCACCATGTCGCGGATGGCCTGTGGCATCACGTAGGAATACAGGTAGGCGTAGTACTGGAGAGGACACAAAGACACAGCGTTGCTCAAGGTGGGCCCATGCAGCAAGTGCCCACCCATCTCTGGTGCCATCTGCACCAGACCTGGAGTAACTGTGGCACCACAGGTGAGTATCCAGACCATGTGCTGGGATGTATCTGACTTGGAGCTCAAGGGTGCCAGCAGAGAGACTCCCCATAATGGAGTTAATCCTGCACCAAGGAGATCTGCTGTAGCCACAGCATCAGCAAGTCTATCCCAGAGCCGCCACCCTCACTGAGTCCTGAGGCTCCTGTAACCTCAGACATTGAGGAATGTGGTTTCAGCTCCCTCAGGTCTTGTTGTCTTTGCTGCTGTAGGGTCAGCACCGCAGCAGGAGCTGGGGGATAACCTCCCCAGTGTGATATGACAGCTCAGGACAGTCCCTCAGGAATTTCTCAAGGTCTGTTTGCCCACTGTCACCTCTCTCACACACAGAGGCACATGTCACAGAACCACCTTCTGCACTGCTCCCTTCCAACATAAACCAGCCACCAACCACATCCACCAGCCAGCCCATGCCAGCACACAGCCACAGGAACCCATGGCTCCTCTGCAAATTACCCCTTCCTTGCAACACTTGGAGCCTGTAAGATTCAAGGTGCTAAAGTAAAGACACAAGGGCAGGCAAAGACCATGGCCCACCTTGCCCTCACCATGTCCAAGAGCATCACTGAGATGTGCTTGGCCCTGTGCTCTATCCACCTGCTTCAGTACTGTGGTGCTTCTCATGTGGCTCAAACATACGCTGCTCATTGAGGAGAATGTTTGCTGGGACACAGACCAGTTGCCGGCCGTGTTCCAGTTTGGAGGAAGCAAGGAAAAAGGAGTGCTGGCCTCCAAAATTTGTTCTTTAAAAAACCCCGACAATCCCACAAACACACAGGCTCTGGTTACTGTGAGAAGGAAGGGAAAGCTCAAGGGTTTGTGTATCTCACCTTATGAAAGAAGGCAGCACCAGTGAGCACCATAGAGAGCTCACAAGAGTAGTTGGAGTTGTAGAGCCAGGACTGATGGGGGATGTCCCACGCGTGGTAGCGCCCCGGGAAGCCAACGATGCGGTCCCTTGCCTCTCTCCAGACACTGCAAACACAAAGCCTTTCAGTGAGACACAAACCCAGAGAGCCTGACCGGAGATGAGCAAGGTTCTGGAAGAGAACCACTGCACTCAAGACTATGCCCTTGATGCCAACGGACTGGCTCTTGAGGGGGGTTGCAAGTGATGGAGATGCCTATACATCAAAGGTTTGGCAACTGCTTCTCCAAAGAATGGCCTATACATATTGTAGTTTGAGCAAAAAGGAAAAACATCATTTAAATGTGCAACTGCCTTTCTTTAAAGCCCATTTAACTATTAAAAAGAAAAATACAGACAATTCCAACACGCAAGAGATGTCTTTTTACACAGGCTGTTCAGTGCAAGCTCGCCCACCTTCACAGACCAAAGCTCCACAGTGGGCAGGAGGGACTGACTGGCCATCCCAGCTGCCTGAGTGACATGTGAAGAAGGCTCACCCTGAGATACGTCCTCCTCCTGTTCTAGTGCAGGAAAGGGCTGAACACAGAAATCTCAGCTTTAATGGACAGGCAGAATTTGTTGACCTTCTCTTGTTAAAGGTTAAAAGCTGTAAGATATGAACTGAGGCACCCCTCAGTCAGCTCTCCCAAACACAGACCTACGTTGCTCAGTACAAAGCTGAGCTTCTTACCTTGGTCCTCTCCAAAGGAGAGCTCATTCACAGGGAAAGTGCTTTTAGCTCATAAATAAAGTATTTTCTAACTCATCAGGGCTGTTCTGTGGGTTTACAAGAAAGCTAACTAAAAAGCCCAGTGGTCCAAAATTAGTTTCAGAAATACACGAAGAATGGGAAATGTAAGACCTCGTGTGGAAAGGCAGAGGAGGCAGGGAAAGCGTAAGGTGGGAAACTCTTCCATTTGCCAGCAGCTTCCCGCAGCCCATGCAGGGGCTTCCCTGCATGACACATACACCAGCACTGCTTCTCTCTTATTTCCCCTCCATGGTAAAAACAGAGCAGCCAAGGCTTGGCCTGGGAGGAACCCAGCATCTCCTGGCCTCTTCCCCCAAATCCCTGGGACTTTCTGTCTCCCAGAAGCTCCGTTTCCTCCTCTGTAAGTCAAGATAATACCCACCTCCCTTTTGGAAAGCTGCTGAGATGCTGAAGACCCTGGTGTCACCAGATGGAAGATCTGCAGTGCCAAACTGCCAGATTCCCATCCCAAACCAGCACCTGGAAGCTTCCAGACTCTGACCGTACAGGAAGAACCTATGGGGCCATAAGTACATCCTTCACCCCAACACACACTCACAGTTGAACCATAGGGACTTAAATCCTGAGGTTCACATGGGAAAGCATGGACTTGCTTAACATTCTGCTCTCATTTAAAGGTACCTCTCCTTGAGGAAAGTCCCACACTGGCAGGAATAATTAAGAAAAAAGTCAGAGCCTAGTACCTAACCTGGGAAATAAATCCAGCTTCCACTGGCAGGATTTCGGCTTCCTTGGGATCAACCTATACCATCTTCCCAAAAGTTAGTGTCCAAGTTGCATCTCCAAACCCAGCGACTCCAGACTACAAGAAAGAAGTCCCAGGCAGGAGCCTGTTGGACATGGAAGGGTTTCTCCTTGTTCACAAGCACAAAACAGGACAGGAAGTGGCCTTTTTGATTTTCTTCCTCATGTGGATCATAGAAACATGGAATGGTTTCACCCCCTGCTATGGGCAGGGACACCTTCCACTAGACCAGGTTGCTCAAAGCCCTGTCCAACCTGGCCTCGACCTGCTGGTCACGCTGCTGGTGATGCAGCCCACGACACGGTTGGTTTCTGGGCTCGAGCACACACTGCTGGGTCATGGGGAGCTTCTCTTTGACCAACACCCCCAAGTCCTTCTCCTCAGGGCCTGTATTTGTGCTTGGGATTGCCCTGACCCATGTGTAAGACCTCACACTTGGCCATGAGGTTTGCAAAGGCCCACCTCTCCAGCCTCTGGATGGCATCCCTTCCCTCCAGAGTGACAACCGCACCACACGGCTTGGTGTTGCCAAGCAAACTTACTGAGGGCGCGCTCGATCCCACTGTGCATGTTGCCTACAAAGATGTTGAGCAGCGCCAGTGACAACACCAATCCCTGAGGAACATCACTTGCCACTGGTCTCCACCTGGACATTGAGCCATTGACCACAACTCTCTGAGTGCGACCATCCAGATAATTTCTTATCCACTGAGTGGTCCATCCATCAAATCCATGCCATACAAGGATGCCGTACGGGACAGAGTGATGTTCCTCTTACAGCTGCCACTTGCATCCCACTCGTGTTCCTCCCACGTCTCCTGTTCCTATGGCGAGCTACAGAAATGATGGCTGCAGGGCAACCACTGCCTGCTGAAGAGACCGAGGTTCCAAGAGCCCTGAGCATTCATTACACACAGCCAGGAGCAAAGACTTGTTTATTGTCATATCCTCTACTCAAATTAAACTCTGATATAACCTGGTAATGAAAACTGAGTAATTAACACCAACAGCAGCTTCCCTGGCACCATCTTCCCCTCAAGCACTTGTTTCCTGCGGTTTCTGTCAATCCAGTGTGATCATTTTGAAATGAGTTGAAACTACTCATTCCCTTTCACTTCTCCCACGTCTCGCTTTCCTATGAATGCAACACTTTCTCCTTCCCAGCTCAGCCACAAAAATAAGGATTTCTTTGGAGAATCATTTTGGGTACGCTCCTCAGTGAGGTTTGCTCAGGGTGCTCGCCTCCAGCTTGCTCCTGAGCAGTGAAGAGAGCAAGAAGAGGCTTTTGGCCCTAAGAATTACAGCCCAAAGCAAAATTTCAACAAAACACAGTTGTTATGGGCAGAAGTTCACTCAGTTGCTGAGACACCATCTCTTCCCTGGCTGAATGCATTAACACGGAGAGGCTCTGTGGGAACCAGGCGTTTGTAAGCGGGGGTATGAGTGAGAGTAATACATGGCACTTACAATTTTCATTTGATGCTCTCCAGGGCTAATTGGTAAAGCCCCAGCCAGGCGCTGTGGGTGAGTGAAGGAGAACGGAGACCAGAGGATGAGAAAACAGCCAAATCCAGATAGAGACCCTGAAACAGGGCACAGAAAGGAAGCCAGGAGTCCTGACGCCTACTCTCATGCTTTAATCACTTTAACACCTCATTTCTCATCTCTCAGAGAGAGCCTGTTTTGCGTCTTTTAATCTTCTCCCCAGACATGAGCCAACATGTTTTGGTGAGAGCGGTGAGCTGGGCCCATCACCTGCCCCCCAGCCAGCTCAGAGCAGCAGTCACAGCCCCTGCTCCTGGCCCAGTGGGCTGATGAGTCGCAGCCAAACAAAATCCGGTGTTCTCCTTGTGCCATCCTCACTGCCTAGTGCCTCTTTGGCAGTCAGTGAGGTTGTGCTGTACAAGCTGCAGGAGCATCCTGCAGAGACCTCCCATGGCAGAGCCCACGTAACTTCTCTCTCCCTTAGCCCCATAATCAGGGAAGTATTTTGCCAGGGCAAAGTCAAAGGAAAATTTCTGCTAGAGCAGAAAGGGGGTAGGAATAACAGCAACCAGCACCAGCCTTTTCTGTGTTACATCTCTATTTTCCATGCTCTGTAAAAATAAAATAGCCAAAATAGCTACCACATCCCAATGTCACATGGAGCAAAGAGGATGGCAGCCCACTGTGAGCACACAAGCATCACGTCTTTCGGCAGCTGCTAACATCCTGGCCTTGACAATGGGCACATGAAGGATGGAGTGAAACAGCCTCTTGGATTTGTTTTCCTGTTTCCTTCAACCCTAGGAAGCCAGGCACCCCCAAAGCCATTAAAGGAACATTATGAGCACAGTAAAAGCTGAAGAGTTGAGGTTAAGAAGCATGAGAATCGAGGCTGTCCAGACAACCCCGATTCCAAACTGAATCAGCCCACCTGCCTGCACTTGTTGAACAGCTTGTTAGAGCGTAATACTCTTCCAAGAAATTGAGTTGGAAAGCCATGGGAAGAGATGTGCTAGCCCTAATTCTGTCCCTGGCTTTAGTCACAAGGCCATGCTGCATTTGAGCAGACCCTAGATGCAGAAAACATCAGTGCAAAGGCTACATGTGCAGAGGCCACTCACCGGAACCCAAACATGATCTCGTCGTGGCGAAGGTGAGCATCATCATCAATGGACAAGATGGCCTCTGTCTCGATCTCATCCCATGGCAGGAACCGGTTGTTCAGGCTGTTCTTCTCTGTGCGGACGACCTAGGAGATGAACACACGATTGTTATGGTGGCTCTATGTACCCAGAGATACAGGGGCTGCACACTCCAGCTGTGGCAGTCCAGCATTTTGGCACTGCTTTGTAACCCCTTTCTAATCAAAAAGGACCAGCTCACTCGGGCACCAGTTCCAGCTTCCAGCCATTCTACCTGCAGCTTCCTGCCCATCTTACAGGGCTGTAAAAAGCCAAACCCAAGCCCCATGATGCCAGGACCCAGCTGTAACAGCTATGCCTGTGGTCACCTGCCCTTGCACACACAGGAGGGTGGCTCTGCAGTAATGATGAGAGGGAAACACACAGCCATGGCCAGACTCTCCTATGGCCACTGAAGAGTAGCCCTTGCAGGATGTCTCCAGTGCAGCTCTAAACTGAACTGTTTCTGCAACTACCCATGGTTTCTGCTTTGGACACAACTCATTTGCCAGGCCTCCCTCTCTCAAAACTCTTCCAGTTCCTCCCAGTACAACTTCCTTTATCCCCAGCCATACATGTGTAAACTCGTACTGAATTTCTCCCTCTTCTTGACTGCCCCTTCCATGCTGGACCCTTTCCCGCTCTTGCTCTTACACTTTGCCTGCCCTGGCTGATCTATAGTCACTCAGTTCATCCCAGGCTTCCCATCCCATTCAATCCTTTCAGTCATATTTCTGGCTCGCCTTCTGAACAATCTCTCTTGATTTAAAAATAAAGTCCAGCCTGGTGAAAAGAATAAGGCGTCACGGCAGTAAAACTCCATTAAATAAGATTACATTTGATCACACAAAAAAAGCCCACACTGAAACCATTAACAGTTGAAAATATTTGTATTGGGGATCTGCATGACAGCTGGTACAATTAAATTCCCATGTAAAGCCACTGTTAGTGCTTTCATCTGTCAATAGCTGCTGGGGGGGGAATGGAACATTCAACAAGAATGCATTAAAATATTTCACTGAAGATCCATCAAAAGCACGAACAATTTACTGCAGGGAGGTGAACAAAATACGCAGCTCTAAGGCGTGGTGGGGCAGGGCCAGAGCGGAGCCAGCGGCATTCCCACCCCAGGAGGGCTGCGAGGCAATTAGTGCCCACAGGAAAAGGCAAAGGCAGAGACAGACAATGCTGGCGCAGGAATCTCTCCCTCTCAAGGTGGAGAAGCATGACAAGAATCAGCAGAGTGTTTGTATTTACTTTCAGAGTTACGTGTGAGCCAGCAGATGCTCCTGGGGATTGTTTTTACCTGGGAACTGCTGGAAAAGAGGCGTTGCAGGAATCACAGTGGGAATGAGCATTGAGGAAGGAAGCGGGAGAGGTGGCAGCTCCACACACTGGTTCATGGGAGGCAGCTGGTTAAGACAGGAACCAAACACCCAGGAGGTCTGGCAACTTTATGGCCTTACGGCACTGGCCCAGGAGGCCAAGGGAGACCTGGACACAAGGAGGCCAACATGGGCACTGGAAAAACCATCTCTGTAGGAGCATCACCAAACCCAACATGCTGCGGGCATCCTCTGGAAAGGAGAGAAGCCAGAACGGTCTCCAGATTGTTGACAAGGAGAATTTAAGTCTCATTCTTCCTTGCAAATCTGCACTGGGAGCTGCTCTAAGGTCTCCCTGGAGTCTTCTCTTCTCCAGGCTGAACAAGCCCAGCTCTCTCAGCCTGTCTCCATAGCAGAGGTGCTCCAGTCCTCAGAGCATCTTCATGGCCTCCTCTAGACTTGCTCTAACAGGTCCATGTCCTTCTTATGTTTCCCCTGCTGAAGTCTTGTGATCACCATTTTTTTTCCTCCCATTGCAGATCCTGCATTCTGGGATGTCTGCAAACTTACTAAAACCAGCCCCAATACATAATTTAGCCTTCTAGCTAAAGAACATGTGCCACACTGGGTCTCTGCTGTTAGAATGGTATCTCCTTAGAAAGCCTGATATCAGGTGTCTTACTCATTAGGATTAGCAGAAGCTGGATTGAATCCATAGTAAATTGATATGCTTTCCAGGCAAGCTCCTGCCTTGCCAGTTGAAGATGTGTGGATGGCTAAAGGACAAAAGAAGCGCTAGCACCACAAGGCTGAGAAGCAGAAACCCTCCTCTGCCTCACCCATCTGCTGGGAAGTGGCTACCAGCTCACAGATCTAACAATCCAACAAAGTCAGGGCGGTTTTTCACCTGAGCTTTGGAGTCAGACACACCTTCTTGTTTTGTAAAGATCTGGACAGGAAGCAAAACTTGGCACAAGTCTGCAACGGGTACATTTCTGGTTACTGCACCAAGTCTGAAGCTGCAAAGGTCTGGAAGTGCCAGTATTCAGCTTTTGCATTTCACAGAAAATAGGTATCCTCTTGCCTTTCACCTGGGAGTATTTAAGATTTAAGTAGCCTGTAAATTTATAGATCCCAAGGAAAAACCTAGCAAGCTTTATTGATTTACTTGTTTTCCTGTAACATGCTGAACAACAACATGATGCAACTACTGTCAATTGAGAAAGTGAAGATCCTGCCTGAAACATCTGAAACTGGAGTCTCCAGAGAGATCAGTGCACTGGCATTAAACTCTTCCCAGAGAGGAGGATGCTACAAAGAAGTTGGGTACCTCCAAGCCTTGGTAAGCACATTCAATTAATAACATTAGCTCCAGCAAAAGTTAGAAGCAACTTAAAGCTATTGCCATCGATGGCTTGTTTTCAAAGAAGCTATCCTGATTCACAGAGCTTTTAGGAAGCAGCTGATTGTCACCAGACAACTATTCATCAGCTTTTGTAAATCCCTGTGCTTTCCCCTGGGTAACACCAAGGAAGCACGTGGGGACCTGAAGGCAGCAAGCTGAGATGGAAGCGGTGGGGTCCAGATTCGAAACCTTCTTCCCATCTCTCTATCCCCCTGAGACAGTTCAAGCATGGTGCTTCCCCAGGCAAGGCCAGGTTTTGATCTTGACTGCACACACTGCATCCCGAGCTGCAGAAATGAGGGCATCGCGTTAGGAGAAAGAAAATAAAACTCTTCAGAGAGATAAAAGTGAATTTTTGGGAAACTTCTGCTTTAATACAAGCAACTCATCTTCTGAAACAGGTTATAGGGAATGGGAAGATTATTTGGTTCAGGGACTTGAAACACGATTTCTCTCTCTTCTAAAGCTTTTACATCCCAATTGGCCTCTAAAAGCACCAGATTTCTCAGGCATGAAATGGACATTATAGGTACAAATGTACTCAGAAGCTTGTTAGGCCAGGTGAAAAAAGGAGGGTTATTAAAGCAGCTAAATACAAAAGAAGTCAAATCTTCTCCTTTGCATGGCATTAAGTGAGACTTAGCAATTTTTCATGATTTCATCGCACACTTAAAAGCCAGATCTAAACGTACAGAGAACAGGCATGTTATGTTGCCAAATTCAGGGATTTACAGGCCAGAGGAGGTCATCTTGATAATCTTGTGTGACCTCCTTATATGGTGGACCAGGACACTTGATGGAGCCACTCTTTCTATGGAAGACTTATCACAAGGCACTGTAACATCTACGAAATGCCAACTCAGACCAAATTACAAAGCCATGAATTCAAACTTCATGGCACCAATTGAACCCAAGATGTTTTCTGGAGAACCACTGGCAAATGGCGGGTGGGGTTGACAGGAGTAAATTAAGCCAAAAGAGACTTTAAGTCACCTACATAAACTTTCTGCATCATCCAGGTCACAGGGATGTGCCTCAGACCTGAGCTGTCAGCAGTACAAGCAACTCTGCTGGAAAGGCATCCTGTCTCCATTTGATGTCCACAGACGTCAAGAGCAGGGGATGCTCACTCTCAAATGTTAACAACTTGCTCCTTGTGAGTGTGCCTCTGGCCCCCATTTCCACCAAAGTACACTTGGTGGGCCTCATTCACACCAGAACAGCGCAGAGGTGCCATAAACAAAAAATGTGTTCTTTTTCAAACAGATGAGGTCTCAATCTCTCAGGGCTACTTCTGCTCTTCCATCATCTTAATGACTGATTTTGCCACAGTCTTGTTTCTCAATAGTCTTGAGCCAAGTGCTCTGTCAAAATCCAACCAAAGATGTTCCCTCAGCAAAGCTGAAATGCTGCGCTCCAGCAGAACAGAGAGTCAGCAGTTACCCATACCCAAGGAGATTAAAATAGTGAGGAGGACACAAAATCAGCCAGTGAGCTACAGGAGAGAGACAAACACATTTACCAAAAAGCCACCTTCCCTTACAGCAAACGTTAAGGCTTCAAACACTGAGCACAGCATCAGTGGTGAGACCTGCACATAAACTCTAGACCCTCCAGACTCAAAAGCAGACCAGTTTGTGCAGTTCTGGTTATCTTATTTTGGTTATTTTGGGCTTTTCCTTAGAATATTTTTTTCTTTTTTAAACACTCTGCTGTCAGCAAAATGTCCCCCAGCTCAAAATCATGACTCTCCTAAAAAAAAGTTTGCAAACTTTTGAAACAAACTTCAAGACCTAAAATGCCTCCAAAGCACTCGACACACCACATTAGAAGTTTCTGTTCCTTTCAGCAAATAAGTTCAAGGTGATTCAGTTCCAGAATGTGTGGGGTTTTTTTGACTCAAGGAGCACAAATCCCCACAACTCTATGAAAGCCCATTTGCTCCTGCTGTTGTTCATAGCCACACTGGCCAAATGGATCTTAAAAACATTAGAGAGAAACAAACCAGAGCATAAATCCAGAGTCTGACCAGCAATAATGCTGTTAACCAATACTTTATAGCACATTTTTATACATAAATACAGAAATGCAGTAAAATCAATATCTTCCAGCAATTTCCTTACTAGTGAGGCTTTACACTTAAACTTTAAATTAAGTGTCACATATAATTTGGCAGTGAAAACATGAAGAATGTCTATGCCCTTGGAGAAGTTCTGACAGCTCAACTTAGTGAACTGGATTTATTTCTGGGCAAAGAGCAAACTCTGCAAGAAATCGGGAACCTCATTGCTCGCATCAGGTCTTTTTGAGAAAAAAAAGCCAGAAGGATGCCCTTAGGAGAGCTGGATAATTTGGGGAGACAAAGAACAAGGTCTCAGGAAAATGATCCGTTTCCATCATTCCCAAATACATGCCAATTCAACCCAATTGGGCTGGGAAAATAGCACCACAGGGTAAATGGGGATACCATGAGCTCCATTTAACCATGCAGCTGAGAAATACAGTGCTGAAGACGCAGGAGCCAAATGCATCTGCCTCTTCCACCTGAAAAGTTGACCTCGATCTATACTTCGAAGCAAAAAGCTTGATTACTCCTGCCAGTGCAGGCCTCCAGGGAGGATGCAGATTTATAACTGTCGATCCCTTTTCTTGGCACCAACTCTGGATGTTTTATTAGTAAGATTCAGTGCAGCACATCTCCTGCTTTGCAGGGGAGTTCTCAAGCCAGAGGCTACGGGGCTATGTCCTTCTGCTTGACACTGTCCCAAGGAGCAAAGCCCTCTGCAAAACTCAGCTTAGTGTGATGGGGACAGCACTGACCTCGGGAGTGGGATCTGCCCAGCACCTCATCTGGGGCAATGCTCCCAACACGAACCTGATGTTCTGCTCTGCACTGAGAAGCAGCAGGTGTTTAGATCCTCTCCATCTCCCATATCATGAGTGGCCAGTCTGACTGCTTGGACTTGGCTCTAGAGGTACTACCATTGTCATCCCCACCACCCATCAAGGAAGTCAAGATTGGCACATCTGGGAGCTGATGCTCTTCCACCCACCCATATCCCATATCCTTGTTTCAAGTTGAGCAGGCTGCTTCCTATCCACCTTGATGATGGCTTTTCCTTTCTGCAGAAAGCACATGGGAAGCCAAGACTTCCCTAGCTCTGCCACGGACCTGCAGGCTTGCAGCACGTGTGTTTGCTAACGTGGAAAGAAAAACAATGAAAAATCAGCCAAACTGTCTTACTAGAGGTTAGAGAGAGCTCTGTAAGAAGACTTTGGGAAATGGCAAACTCCGGAAGAGGGGACAAAAGAGGAGGTACCAAGCATCCCTGAAACTGTTCTGAAATCAGACATTTATTTTCAGCTCCTAGTTTGGACAAATTTGGACATCCTCTGGTTAAGAAAGTTGCCCAGATAAGCCCTTAAGACCTGCAGACTACCAGATACACCAGGGTTCCTTCCCTTCACGCATCACCATACAAGGGCTGAGGTTATTTACAAGACTCCCTAGAAGGAGTTCTGTGTAGAGATTCAGGTATGCATAAGGAGAATAAATCACATCTCTTTTTACGATGGCTGACCCCAGTCCCTGCTCCCTCTGCAGCTGAGGTGTTAGATCAGACTGGCACTTGCTTCTCTGCATATGCAACCAGAGATGCAGACGAGATGACGACAAGTCTGCCTGGTCCCACAGAACAGCATCACTGCTGTAGCCGTGAGTTTTATCAGGAGTGTGATGGTCACAACAGGTTTGCACTGACCAGCAGGAAATCAAGTGACAAGTTTGGGATGTCAGACAGGGATACTGCACACTGTAAACATCCCAGCTACAGCAGGCATTCTGGCATCGGGAGAGGGCCCACATGGAAACAACACACCTGAGGTTCGCTTTCTTAAAAATTACTTTGATCCTGATTTCTCCTGTGCTCTATGTTAGCTTCCTCCTGTTTAATATGTCAGGGAGCTGACAAGAGAGAAGAGGCCAGTCCCAAGGCAAGCACCACATGTGCCTGTTGGCTGCATGATGAGAAGCCAAGCTTTCTGCCAAGGCTGCTGACAAGGAGAAGCCGGAGAAGCCAAAGAAGCTGTTGCCATCACTACAGATGCCACCGAAGATCTCTGCAGCCCTCTACCCACCCCCAGTTAGGGGATGTTCATGTGAATCATGCATGTCTGACCAAGACCGAAGTCTTTTTTTTTCCTCCCTTTTCTCACCATTTTATCTCTACCTGCTCCTGGGCAAGCTGAGATGCTCCACAAAGCTGGCAAAATCACCATGGCTCTCAGCCCAGACCTCAAATCTATCTGACTGCCCAAGGACAACTACATCCAACTGCCAAGGACGACTACAGCAGTACTTTCTGAAGGCTCAATTGCCTCCTGAAAGCGCAGCATCAAACTGAGCAGCCCTGGTGTCCTGCCCTGCCCACACAGCACTGTTTCCTCCTGCCAATCTCAACTCTCACCATGAGAAAATCCGCCCCATTTGCAAAGGACAGAAATTCATCCAATTCCTACTGGCCAGCATCCTGCTTTCCAAAGCCAACGCAAAAAGCACAGATCCAAGCCTTGAGCTCAGCCAGCAATTCTTCATTTCATGAGAATGAAAAAAAATCTGGCCTCGCCTGATACAACACGACTCT
>NW_009944898.1:62750-95435 GCF_000696875.1 Nestor notabilis
CGGCTTTCTGCACCGGGAGAAAAGTGGGATGCTAGTGTGGCCTTTCCACCACAACCAAGCCCCTGGGATGATGCCTTTCCTCCCTGCAAACACACTCCCACTCCCGGCTGGGACCCAAAACCTCAAAGAAATTGAGTCCAGCATGACATGGGACTACAGGGAATTCCTGACAGTTCCCAATGAGCTGCAAATCCAGGGGAAATTGCAGCCCTGCACTTTGACACACACATAAACATGATGTTAAATCTCCTTCCAGAAATGCCACCAGCACCGGCAGATCTTTGCAAGTTGGCATTTTGTAAAGAAATGGATGCTCTTTTGATTGTGAGCGTTTATGATAATTGATGTTTAAAAAACTTGGTTTGCAAAGGCAAAATCACAGACGCAGAAAGCAGCTCTTTAAGGTGTTTGCTAAGACAACGATCCTCTGCCATTATCCTAGGGTAAACACACTCAAATACACGGCATATTGACAAACGGGCACAGATGTGACTGCAGCTCCTAAACAAGTCCTATTACCCCAGCCAAAGCCACCCTGGAGGGAGATGCAGGCTGCTTGGAACCACCTGCATTGAGAGGTACAGCCGTAAGGGGATGTGCTCCTCTCATGGCTGGTCTCTCCCCATGAAATAGCTTTGCAATACCCAGCTGGCTCCCAGCTCTGCTCCAACTGGTCTGGATGAGGCCCAGGCCATGCGTGCTTGGCTCCAGATGGTGCCACACCAGCATCTGCTGCAGTTGGGCAAGGGGGAGAGCAGGCAGGAGACAGCACTGCACCGCTGAAGCATGTTCCCAGACCTCTTCCACATCAGTTCTCACCTACCCCATACGCATGTATCCTATGGAGTCTGCTCTCTTGCTTAATTTGCTGGCACTTGCACCAAAAATACCGGTCATTAATTTGAACACCCACCCAAAACCAGCTCTTTAGAAACACTTAGTGCGATGTTTCTTCACTCATCCGTTGCCTGAGGAGATGTCCTCCGTTTTTACAGTGGCTTCCCCTGGCAATTGTTCACCTTCTTGTTTTCCCTTTCATCTTTGCTTGTAAGGATGGATTGGAAAATTACTGTTATCCCTTTTCTCATGTATTAATTCTTCTGCTGCTCCTTCTGCGCTTCCTCTTCACCTTGAAACAGTTACAGCCCCCCACTTCATGCCCTGATCCTCCAGACTTCTGTGCTTTGCTACCTACAACTTAAGGCATTTTCAAAACTCCAATGAAAAGGATTTATAGACTATTTTAAGACTCATCTCCAGAGGTATGAAACGAGTTTCACTGGAAGGCTATTTAGCTACAAAGCTATCCAAAGGCAGCGTATACTGCATGTAAATTGGCAAAGCAGATGCATTTTTAAAATACACGTAATTAAATAATGCAACATAAAACCAAGCATAAATTATCCTCCACTGAGAACAAAACCACACAGGAAGATACTACTGGAAACCCTTTTTGTAAACTGATATTGTGTCCATACATGTAATATGTGCAAAGACTTGCTCTATCTTTAAACTACTCGATGGCTATCAGTGGGTTGCTAATCTCCGAGTTGAGAAAACAGCTTGCGATACAAATAAAACTGATTACTTATTCATTTTCATATGGTGCAGCTGCTGCATCCTTGTAGAGAAACGAGAAGAAGAATGCTTATTTTAACATTGAAGGGATCTGGATACGCACTTATTTTTATTCTCTGTGTGTTGCTGCTAGTGGCTGTGCAATTAAAGGTGCACGTTGAGTTGGTTGTCTGATTGGATTTATTTGTTTTACAATTATTCGCTCTAAAGAACATCCCATGGATAACATGCTGTCACTTGCAGCTGAGGCTTTCAAATATTTTGTCTCCCATTGCTTCATCTCCTTTCCTAACTTTCTGAAACTCTGCTCTGTGCTTTTATATGGAAGCTCTCATCAAAAAGCTGCTGAGTGCAAGTGTGGGACAGAGAAGCTCATGACCCAACTTCCATTAGCATGTTTGGGGTGACTAGCCAGATTTACAAGTTGCTGTTTGCTGAGAAACCAGAGAGCCATTTGAGGAGGGAAGACTGCTCACTCAGGATTCTGATACCGATAACTCCAATTTTGGGTTTGCTGGGGTTTGGTTGTTTTTTTGCAATGAAATAGGCAACATCCATCTTTTAAGTGGCAGGTAGATGAACATCACAAACCTGCCTTCACCTGGCAAATCCTGTCTTCATATTCAAGGCCTGAAAATTCAGATGAAATTCTGCCCAGCCTAGAAGTGGTCCCAGAGCTCAGAGCTGAAGCACACTGGGGAGATGATGGACAGCAGCGGAAGTGTCTGCAGCAAGAGCACACACAGACTGAATGCAAGCAGGGGTGTACATACACAATAATTTGTCTTCTTTAAGACAAAATAAGACAAATAAATTAGAAACATCCCATTTGCAGGGGTTTTGCTGCAATTCAGAAGTGGTGGTGTTGAACCGGCCTGCAGTAAGGCAGTACCAGATGCTGATTCTGCTGTGAGGTTTAGCACTTGTCCTGCTGTTCACGGCTCCCGAAAGGACCTTTTGCAAGAAGGCACGTGGGGTGTCATATCCTGCTTTCTGCAGGGAGGACAACCAAACACAAATACAGGCTGAGCACAGACTGGACTGAGAACAGCCCTGAGGAAAAGGATGTGGGAGTGTTAGTTGATGAGAAGCTCCCCATGACCCAGCAGTGTGTGCTTGAGCCCAGAAACCAACCGTGTCCTGGGCTGCATCACCAGCAGCATGAGCAGCAGGTCAAGGGAGGGGATTCCCCCTCTCTGCTCCGCTCTGGTGAGACCCCTCCTGCATAAGAAGCACGTGGAGCTGTTGGAGTGAGTCCAGAGGAGACCACGAAGATGTTCCAAGTGCTGGAGCACCTCTGCTATGGAGACAGGCTGAGAGAGCTGGGCTTGTTCAGCCTGGAGAAGAGATGGCTCCACAGAGACCTTAGAGCAGCTTCCAGTGCCTAAAGGGGCCAAAAAGAAAGCTGGAGAGGGGCTTTGGTCAAGGGCCTGTAGTGATGGGACAAGGAATAGATTTAAACTGACAGAGGGGAGATTGAGATGAGCTCTTAGGCAGAAGTTGTTCCCTGTGAGGGTGGTGAGGCCCTGGCACAGGTTGCCCAGAGAAGCTGTGGCTGGCCCCCCCCCGGCCGGGGTCAAAGACACGGTGGGTCTTGGAGCAACCTGCTCTATTGGAAGGTGCCCCTGTCCATGGCAGGCAGGGTTGGAACTGGATGGTCTTTAAGGTCCCTTCTAACCCAAACCATTCTGTGATGCTATGATCCTGCCACTGAAGTGGTGTCACTTGCCTGGTGACAGCACCAGAACACTCACCCTAACAACAAAAGTATATTCTCAGCCTTCATTTTACCCTTTCAGTGTTCAAGCTCTTCCTTCTGGCAGTCCCTCTCTACTCTAAACTTTGTTCTCTGTGCCTCTTCTTCCTCTCCAAATACCCCTCAGCTGTTATAAAGGTAATTTTATTAGCAAAAGGTTGTTGGATAAAACAGTTTACTCTTCTGAAGCTTGGGGTAATGATATAAAGCACTGTCAAAACTACTGGTATGCTCCAAGCCAATGTGGCTGCATTTTAATGAACCAATGCTGTCTACTCTTTCCTAATCTAGCAGGGCAGCTGTTAGGTTGACGAATGTTTGCCAACAACTCAAAGATCTTTGGATGAAAATAAATTGTTAAGAGGATTCTCAAAGGCCAGTCCTACACAACAGGAATATTGCTCTTACAGATTCTAAGTCATGAAAAATGACAAATTTCACCCAGCACCTGAGTGCAGCATCAATTAAGTGAAGTGCTGAAACAACAGTGTTGTATGTGTGAGACTGAGACCCAGGAGCTGAGGCTGGAAAAGCACAGTTCTGTCACTTAATACAGGAAAAAAATTAGTAGGCCTCTGTCAACCCTCCCACGGCTATCACCAATAAATTTTATCTGCACTATAAATTCAATTTGAGGGGAAGCTTTTTCCCCACTATGACCTCCCCATCTCTACAGTATAGTTGCTACAGCTCTGTGTCTGCATCCAACACTGAGCTGTCCCCAGACAAGATCCTTGGGGAGATGCTTGGGGAGAGCCAAGAGCTGATGAAATGGGGACACCTGCCTTGCATTTTCTGCACTAAAGCCATTTTGCTAATATTAGATAAAACACAGAGATGTCATTTCTAACCAGCCCTCACTGCTGCAAAAGAGAACATGCAAGGAGACAGAAAGAGGGCAGGCAGCATCTTTGAACTCTTTTCACAAGGTGGAGTATTAGTGTTGGAAGCTCAGGGATGGTGGATTCAAACTGCTTGCGGGTAACAAAAGCTTTCCAGAGTTAGACTGGTAAATACCAACAGCTCAGGAACAGATATGTATACTGCCAGTGAGCCTGGGAACTGCTGGGAACCCCCTTTCTGCTTCAGATTTAAGCCAGTTCTGGTTTCTGGGATCCCAGTAGGAGTTTGGTCCTGCCAGCAGAGGAGCTGCAGATCCTCACAGCATCCTGGCCAGTCCCCAGGAGCAGGCACGTCAGACATCAGGCTGGAGTGTCTACTGTTCTGAACTAGCTTTCATCTCCTGGATCTGTTTTGGGTCTCACAGGGACGTCGGCACTGCACCATGCAGGGCAGAGTTGCACGAGGTTGGGGTGACACCTGCAGCCAGGACTGCTGCACGCTGCTTGGGCTAATCTATTTTCAGAGCTGCTTGTAAAATTCAGAGCAGTGGAGCGAAAACAGGCCAGGAAAGAATCCACGGCCAGGACTATCCTGGTCCTGTACTTGAACTAACCACAGAATTGCTGTGTAATCCAGCTGGTACGGGTGAAAAAGGAAAACCCAACAAGCTCACAGAGGAACCAACTGGGAAAGCCTGGCCTTATTTTGGCAAAAGTATTGAGCATCCCTACCTCGATTTCCCAGCTGCGCTATGTAGGTGGAGTGCTCATCAGAGGCGTGTCAGGCCAGGTACAACCTCATTATGTTGTCCTCGTTGGAAGAGCCATACAAGAGCCTGAAAGCCATACAAGAGCCTATGAAAGATGCACAAACTGTCACTCCCTGACCTTACAGAAACAAAACAAAATAAAACAAAACAAAAAAAAGCAACCCCCCCAAACTTCTGTAGAATTGAAGCCCAGACCTCTCTCTGCCCTTCACTCTTAAGACTCCACTAGTTAATTCGTGCACTTCTAATTTCATTGGAAAGGACACGTTGCTGGTCCCCCAGTCTGTGCTGAGAAGTTGGGCAGAAAATGGATTGAGAGCTCAGGGATGGATCTGAGCAGGGCTGTCACATCTCATCTGCAAGACAGAGAGCATTTAAAAGTCAGCAAGGTGGTTTAGGAGCACTCTTGGGGTATCCTCTTCTTGCCAAACCATCAGCTGCGGTGCAATATGAGGTCATCAGCATCAATGGGAAACACAGCAACATCCATCTTAGAGATACAGAAATTCACAACAGAGAGTCATAGCATCTCCAGTGGAAGAAAAAAGTGCTGGAAACCCAAGGGATGCAGTCCTGAGGGATTACTGGAAATATCTTCTTTCTGTTCACTAAGTGAGGCAGAGCTTATCTTTCCACAGTTTGCTCTTTGGCTAATAGCCCAGCTACTTTAATTAACAGAAGCTTTCATCAGTGCAAATCCTCAGTATTGTTGTGCAATTACTTCTTCAGCAGGTTCTTTCTCTTTCTTCTCAGTATCTGTCAAACAGGATTTCCACTACAGCAGTAAACCAAAAAACCTGGCAGAACAGGTGCAATTATTTTAAAATTTGTTAAAACAGGTACATTTCACTGTTTAGAATACATTACATCCAATGACACTTGGTGATGTTGTTCAGCATTTAAAGCTGCTGTGTCCCATCCTAGAAGAGATTTGGAGTGCAGGCATCTATATCAGGGGGCTGAAGGCATCAAAATGAACATTACATCTCAACTAACAGAGAAAGGAATTGGGGTCAGACTATTAACTTACTGAGCAGCTACTGAAAAAGCTGGGATATAAACTTCACATATAAGCAAAGCCAAGAGCCATCAAGTTTGCAGGTAGGTTATTTTTCTGATGGGAGAGGACAGAGGATTTATTAATGCTTACGTGGCTAGAAGCAGAAACCATAAAGAACACTCAGGCACGCAAACCCACTTTTAGCTTCTGGATTTATTCCAGACTGGAAGCTTTCTGAGGACCTCCGAGATGAGAAGGCTGAGTTCTCACCGAGAAAGATATGATGGCTCTGGATGACATGACAGTTTTCCGCTATCCTCAAATCCATTATCTAGAGACGAGAGTTCTTTTATGTAACATCAGAAGAAAAAAACCTAGCAAACCCATCCCACAATTCCCTAACCAGCATTTTATCTCTCGTTGTTCTTATTGTTCCATGAGTACAACACATCAAGAAAAGCCATTTCCATCAGCTCAAATATCAGGGAATATGGTCAAGATAGTACCCTGAATGTCGACAAATAAAGGGGAAAGGCATTCTCACCAAACACACAATCTCGCCTCAGCAAGCAATAAACACCTTCTCATTCGACATGGCAGAGCCAGTTGATGACAAACCAGGATACAAGCCCCAGAGGGGTTTCTGAAGACTTTTCCTTTGCTCACAGGCTTCAATTGCTGGATCCTAACTGTTGGAACCCTTGGCTGAATCCTACTTCACCTGGTTCATGTCTCACACCAGCCCACCATCTTCCACCCAGGAGAGCAGAAAGACTCAGAAGGACCATCCCCGCAGTCTCCATGGGTTTTGAGGTGAGCAATGTCACGTTCTTCAACACTTGGCTTGCCCCAAGACTTTCACTACTTAATGATCTATTTAAACTTCTCCTGCTAGTCAATTAAATAGTTAAACAAAATTAAGAGGGAAAAAATGCTTCCATCAAGACATAGTTAATACATTGCTGCCAAGTGCATGGTTGGGATGAATACAGACCACCCCAACCACCTCCCACAACCCACAGTATGGGTTGGGAATTAAGGAGCAGCATGTGTTAGAAATTACAGAGTTTACATAAAAGAGGCATAATTAAAAACAATTCCTTTTATAAATTTCTGAGAAAATCAACCTAATTATTACCAGTGTTTTGAAACCAATTTGCTTAGTCACCTGCATTCAGAGCAAGAGGAAAATGAGCCTTATTGCAAAGAATTATCTAGCTTACAGCTGTTACGTTCCCCAGAAAAGTGCTTTTCTTATTCCCTGTTAGTTCTCTTCTGTCATAGTAAAAGATGGGGCTGTCTCTAACTGTCAAGATAAGGCAGGTTCCACTAGCCGGGACTCTGGGCAGCTCGGGAGATCAAAGCTTTGATTAGAAGCCCTTCCGCACAGAAGTTGGAAACCAAACCTCCCTGCCCAAAATGTTTTAAACTTTCAGTGTTGAGAACAAACAACATTTCCCTTTCCTACACAAGCCTCCAAAACCCCTCAGAGTTCAAGTCAGAGAAGCATTCAGAAACCTGATGACTTTGCTAAACTATTCTGGTCTAAAAGTGTTATCTGGGAAGTCTAAGAACAGCTTCAGCACACTTCCCATCTTTCTCCTTCTAGTAAATCTGGGAATAGTGAAAACAGCATTTCTGTGAGCTTTTAAGGAGATTACTAGTGTGTGCTTTAGTGACCAGGCATGGCTTTCTGCTTTCTGTACCGTAGTTTCCCTCTGGCTTATTAACAAGATGCCCTTAGCTCCTTGTTTATGGTAGTTAGAAGTGAAATAGTCCTCATTTTTCTTAGCAGGGCTAACACAGATTTTCATTAATTAACCGAAGGATCTAAATGAATGGAAGTGACTTACAACTACTGCTTTTCCCCCTGGTTTTCTTATGTTCTCTAAAATGGCATGCCCTAACTGTCATCAGGAAAAAACCCTCCATCCCTTCCGGGTACTTGTAATTAAACAGTACTGATTCCAGGGATCCAGTAATCAGGACAATGGGAAAATAAGCTGCAGCCCTTGCTTCTGAACCCAGCTACTCCACCACCTTTATGTTCATTGACCACTTTTCACAGGAGATGAACCTCCTCCTCCAGAAGCACAGGATGGAGCCAGGCACTGCTTTTTAGAGAGGGAAGCACTCTGTATGCACAGCATGGCAGGGAGATCCGTCATGCTTTATCGCTAACCACAGGGTTTGATTTCAAGAAAACTGAAGAAAAAGCATCCATCAATTAGATAAGGAAGAGCAGAATCTGCTGCTTTGCCAGAAACAGGAAGGTATCATGTGGAAAAGGGATAAGAGACTGTCCAGGAGGTGAGTAATACTGTGGCTGCTGTGCCAGCCCACTGGTAAACTTGGAAATAAGTCACCATCTTCTATCTGAGAGCTGCAATATCTTTGCTGATTGATTCCATAGAGCTTAGGGAGCTACACCATACACATAAGAACAAGCAATGATTAAAATCTCTCTCTTGCTTCTTATTTCTTTCTTTAACCTTGTATCCAAGAGTTACCTTCCTCTTTATAACCTTCTCATGTCCCTTACAGTTGCCTCCTTGATGTCCCAATGTCCCACAAGGTCCTTCCTGTTCCAAACTTTAACAGCACAGATTTTCTTTTGTCCTATCTATTTAATACCCACAAGCCAAGGCCAAATTCATGACCTTGGTGACTACAGTGCGCTCCTCTCCTGTGCCATTTCTTGTGGTATAGCATCAAGTTATAGCTGCTTTGGGAGACAAGGCTGTCTTTGCTTCACAAACAAGGCAGCCTGTACGGAATGCACAAGCAAATGATTTTGCACAGCAAAACCACTCCACTGAGACAGTTAAAAAGCATGGGAAGAAAGGAAATGCAGACAACCAGGCTCTGGGACTTTGTTGGAAGAAGGCAGTAGCTTGCAGTGAAGTGGATATCAACACACAGCATCATATAAACCAAGTAAAAGTTGGAATAACAAAGTCATAAAGAATGAAAAGAAGGTGAAAATAGAAGGAAAAAGAAAAATAGAGAAAACACATCCTCCCTCCTCTCCCACTCCCCTGCTTGTTCCACTGTATGGAATAACTTGGGGTAATTTGGGGACATTAAATAGTCTGTTGTTATTTGAAAAGGCACATACAGGCCACTATGCAAAACCCAGAAACAAGCCCTGGAAAAATAACATGGTATTTTGCTGCTGCACTGACTCCAGTGCCAAGTTCTGTTGTGCTGCTTTTGTCCCTGAGCTGTTGTGACAGTCTGCTCCTGAGCAGAGAGCGTTTTAATGATGCACAGACAGCTGGTTAAAGGCTTCAACACAGGGGGACTGGCCCCCATGACATCTTCAAGCTTTCATATGCGAGAAAAAACATCTGATTATGTACACAGTAGTGCGAAGGATGCTTCCCTCCCTTGTTTTTCCTTTCCAGTGCCCCAAAGTAACGCCTTCTTCCTGCTCACCGACCCCATTAGTTGCCTTCTAAGCCAAGGGAATCCAGAGAGCTGAGACGACAGTAACATTTTGTCTATGGAAAAACTGTTACAAACCAGCATATGGCACGCAAGAGACTCAAGCACTGGTTTTAGGCAGTAGCAGCAGAGTATTGCAAGGATGTTTGAGTTAATATTCAGAGTGCAAATCCCTAAGAAACTGGCACTGCTTGTTACATTATCAGCATACATTCATGCATCGCTGCACCTTTGCACCGGCCCTGCAGTGACAAGCATCTGGATTTTAGTATCGCAGGTAAACTAAGCAGCAAATTTGCTCCTTCTTCTGCTATACAGCAGTAGATATATATAGATAGACAGGAAAACTCGCAGGGATTTGAGAAGTGATCTGCCTCTCCAGCAGCACCCTGCTCTGCAGGCAGCAGGTGGTGCTGCATACCCGGCAGCAGTCCACAGACGTTCCCTGCAACATCGCCTTAGAAAATTGCTCTCATAGAGTAATTTAACTTATAAACCTGTGATACGCTGTTGGTAGAGCTGGTGGACTGGATGGGGCCCATTTAACCCACGGATGGTGCAAATCTCTTGCGTAAAGTGACTCGGTGCTAAGAAACAAGGCGATTTTCTCAGCTGTTTTGTCATGGAAAGCACAGCCTGAATTGTCCCCTCAGGGAGCAAACCTGTAGCTCTCCACTTTCATATGCAACTCCAGACCTGAAAGTTAAGTTGGGTTCCTCCTGATTTTGCACACGAAAGCTTTGGTAAGGCAGGGGAAAGCAGTTAAGTGCCCAGTGTAAAGCTCTGATTTATCCAAGAGCTTCAGCAGGTGAGTTGGTCCAGAAAAGTACAAGTCATGCCACCAAGGAAGGGTTAGGTACGTGCTTGGTTACTTGGTTGAGTCAGGATCTGAGCTGATATTTACGCAAAGCTCCCAGGAAGGAAAAGGATAGATTGAAATGGTGGTACTCTGTCTACTGTCAGTACAGAGAGTTTTACTTGACTTTTAACTCCTGGTCCTCGTGAGGACCTCATCTTGGGTCACGCACACTGCACCAGCTCAGCTCAAGTTACTGGTGACCTGAGGGAGCTGTTAGTTTGCAAGGTTGAGCTCTGCTGTTACCAGAAAACCAAACTTGATGTTGAAGGACAAGCAGAGAAGCTCATGCTTCCACTTTGGCATGCTACATACATGTTACAGCCTGACCAGGAGCTAAACCTCCTCTTCCTAGCTGGAAGCATCACCTAGGAACCTTGACATGCTCCTTAAAATGGAGATAGCAAAGCACCTTCAAGTATTTCTGCTAGAAAGGACATGCAAACCTGAGGCATCTGTCCTTCAGCAGCAAGCTCAGCACAGTACGGTTATACAGACGCTGTCCAAACAGAAGGGAAAGGCATGACGGCATTTCCCCCCAGTCTGCTCCTGATTAACAAGTGGCATTTCAAGGGACACCGTGGCCAGCCAAAGAGGTCTGCAGATGCAGCAAGGCTTCCGGATTAGACATTTTCCAAAGATTATTCCTTTTTAAACAAGCAGCTAAATTGAATGAGCTTTCTCAGCTGGCCACCAAGCCAGCAGAAAAGGACGTTACGCCACTGGAACTGGCTGCAGAGATCAAAGCCAGCTACTTATTCTATAACAAAGCTGAAGGAAAGGATTAGTCACTGCTGAAAGCCACAGGAGCTGGCATTGGCAGTGAACCCAGCTAAATTGCTCAGAAATGCCTACAAGCACACACCTCCTAACCCCGGAGGAAGAGGAGAAAGCAAACTGCTGCAGGGCTTTTCCAGCCACCGCTCTCTCACTGAAGGACCTGCACGCACACAGAAAAGTAAGACAAGTTGGAAGTTCGGGCTGTAATTTCTCAGGGCAAGAGCACAGGTTGCTACAATATTGCTTTGGGCTGAGCAAGGTTTAGCTCCAAATGTGGCAAGCCTTTTCACAGCTCAGCTGGGTTCATAGGCAATGCTCCATGTGTGACACTGGTAGCCCACACAAAGCCCTAGGGCTTCCGAAATAACCCAGCCAAAAGCCAGTCATTACTGGGGAAGCAGGAGGGATGTTACACTGGCTCAAAATAAAGTGACACCATGACACAGCTGGATAGTCCTGATCCAACAGAGCCCAACAAGCTCCAGTCTTGGGTGAAATGATGTTATTTGAGAAGTTTGCAGGTGGGTTGCTGAGAAGCCAGCAGACATCCAGATGGTGCCACCGCCCCCCAGCCTACACATTCAAAGTGATGGATTTGAGACCAGTAAAGTGAGCAGCCACCCCAAGCTGTGTGTGAAGGGCTCAGGAGAGTTAAAAAACAAGACAAGCCTTGAAAAATAGAATCACAGAATGGTTTGAGTTGGAAGGGACCATAAATCCCCTTTAGTCCCACCCCCCTGCCACGGGCAGGGACACCTTCCACTAGAGGAGGTTGCTCCAAGCCCCTGTGTCCAAGCTGGCCTTGAACACTGCCAGGGATGGGGCAGCCACAGCTTCTCTGGGCAACCTGTGCCAGGGCCTCACAGTATAAGAACTTCTCCTAGTATCTAATCTACCCTCTTTCAGTTTAGATTTAATAAACAGATGTAGATTGAATGAAGAACGATGCTGTTTGGTAATCACTGTTCCAGGTCCAAACACCCCTGTGCAGTGCTGAAGCATTTGTCCCCATGAAGCCATCTGTCTTCCTTCTTCTCATGTTGCTTGGACCTCTGCAGCCCTTGGGAAACAGAGATGGCTGCACTGGCAACACAGTACTAAGCCCTTGTAGTTTGAAAGCAGCAGTTCCTCTCTCTTTGGCACAACCTTTACTTAGAATGAGATGTCTTCTCTTTACTCTACTAGACAGGAAAAAAGGTGTTAAGAATGCATTTTTAAACAGTTTAACAGACCAATCCAAAGATGCTGGAAATGGATGGCAGAGGGGGCCTACGAAGGGCCAAGTATTTTTTGTAACTAAGATTATAACTGATTTTATAGTCCTCCTAAGCTCAGTCTTCCTTTGTCTGGTCTCCTGCCATCTCCAGGGTACAAATCACAGGCTGAGAAGTGCGGACAGGAGGGGAGGTAAGAGGAAGCTGCTGAGTGCACAAGTTTGCGTTCCTGGCTTGGACTGCAACTCCTGGGGGGCTTTAAGGAAGGTTCTGAAAGGGAAATGGATAATTTAATTGCTGCATTAGAGGATCTGTGGCTGTTTGTGAATGCAAGCTGCTCCACATCTTAATCACCTCACTGCTCAGGGCTTTGTGCTCTCCCCACTGAACCGAGGGCATACACAGCGGTGGCAGCCTCCTGAAATACATATTCAATATACTAAAACAAACTCTCTTCAGGTAACTCTGGCTGTTCAAGCTCAACTCATTCTTTTAGTTTTTTAGGATTAAAACCAGAACAGAAATAGGGAAAATTAATCCTATCTCCCTGCCCTACTCCATGTCCTGCTCAGAGCCGCATGGAAGATGGATGGTGAATCAGTTCCAGAGAATTTGAAAAGCTGCTAAAACCATGTACTGGGTTTATTAAGCATCCAGACTTGCACCTATGCTGCGCATCTGCCAAGGAAGTACAAGCAAGTGCCCTACAGCAACCAGAAAGTAGCAGCACACTGGTGCTGAGCACACTGCAAAGCGCAGCAAGATCTGAATCTCTTTGGGTGCGTCTTATTACCATTTGTGTGGGTTGGGTATGTGGTTGCCTGAGTGTTTTGTTTCATTTGTTTCCCTCTACTTTTATTCATGTGAATGAAAATGCTGTCAAGGAATTGCAAAGCAAAGAGTGAGGCTTTTCCTATCATCGCCTGTGCGCTATTTAGAAATCCTGAGCACAGAGATGCTGAAAGGGGAGGCTGTAATTCTATTCCAAGATTAATCCAGATTTTCTCCTTAATGACTCCTCCTTTATTCTGCCACCGGAAATCTTTCCAAGATTAAAGTGCACACAAGGACAGTGCAGGAGAAACAGCCAAGTATCACCTCACTCAAACCTGTTCTATCCACCTGCTCAGAGCAGGATTTCATCAAATTTCCCTTTTTCTTTCCCGTAAGTATGGCAATAGCAGTACCACTTGCTGATGAGGTGCAAGCAGCACCACGGTGGGGACTTCAGTGTCCCACAGCAATGCAGTGTACAGGATAACTCTTACCCTCGCTATGAGAGAGCAGAGCTCAACTGCTGGAAGGGATTGGTTGTCCAGGCAGTTTTTAATTCCTTAAATTGCCAGATGCTGCAGACATCTTGAAGTACTTATGTTGAAGGATGCATCAAGGCTGCATAAATCCTGCAGGGAGGCGCTCAGAAGTTAAGCAGTGGTTGCAGTGTCGCTGGTAGTCAAGTTCTCCAGGTTCTTCTGTCTGGGGAAGTTCGAATGCAGTCCTAGAGACACATACACTTGCAGAAAGCAAGTTTTTTAAGCCAGCACAAGCAAGACTTCTCACTCACAACCTTTGTTTTTTGCTGCAATACTATTTAACGTGAGATGGGAACAATCTTTATAGCTCAGCTCCAGCGCAAAGGCACTTTAAATTAGAGGGTAATCTACCTACATCTGTTCCACGGGCAGCCTTGAATGACTACACACACAACTTCACATTAAATTATATTTGCACCTAGTCACTTCAGGCCCTGTACAGCTCCAGAATACTTTATCAGAAACCCCTGTGCAGCTAAGGAATCTTACTGATTTTTCAGTAAATTATGCCATCACAAGAAATCTATTTCTAAGTAAAAGTTTTTAAGAAATCAAATATATTCTGTAGCCCTATTTATCTCATTATCCATGAAATGACTCAAAGATCCAACACAGCTTTAAGCTTTGCTCTTGATTAACTCCCAACCCACCACGGAAAAGAAACCACATAACCTGTTTTGGAGAACCAAATCACAACTGAGCAGCACAGTCTGCAAACAAAGTTTCAAGGACCTGATCAATGAACTAAGGTCATGCACTAAGGCTGAAGGAGGAAGCTTGACTCTCCTTCGGGGTATTCTGCTAGCACAAAGCCACACAGATGAAGTGTCCTAAGTCCCAAGGCACTGCTGGAGCACCTTGATGTGTCTCCAGACTATATTATGCTTCCAAGGGCTCCTTCAGCCTAGGAAATGCTACACATGTTGCTTTGTCTCATTAGGCTGCAATTTTCTTCAATAACCTTCTGGCTTCAGGTACTTTGATCGTGGATCATGCTGGCACACATGTGCTGCTGTTGTGCTGCTCCTTGCAGTCAGATGGTGCCTGGAACCCACTTCAGTCATAAGGAGGGGCACCCTCCCACCTGTTCTCTTCTCCCTTCCTCTGCATAGCTCTGTGCTCTGACACTTGAATGCAGGGCAATTCCCTGCACCCCAGTGTTACTGGGAACATATTTGTTATACAGAGATACAGCACTGCTTCAAGATCTGAGAGAACTGCGTATTCCCCATCAAAAGACATGGTTTTTTTTTCCTGTAGAGAAATCAGATTCACAGATCTGCAGTTTCTTTTGACATCAGCCGTCGTATGGGCTTGTGTTTCTTGCCAACCCCAAGTACCCACCTGCCTCTTCCCCTGGCTAGCACATCCCACATTTCAGTGGCTGAGGCTCAAACAGAACCTCACCTCCACTTCCCAAGTTCTTCTTGCCCTTTTCCACAGAGGATCTTAGATCTGTCACTGTCAGATGAAGCCCAGGTAAGTTTTTCTATCACTACCACACTAAACCATCCAAATAGATGAATACTACAGACACCCAACGTGACTTGTACACCCAGTCTGGAGAGGGACTTAGCAACAAGCACTTAGGTCGGATGGATGCCTGGAGGCTGCTATGAGAAATCCCAGGAGACTTGGGCTCTTTCAAAAAATGGAATTTAGAAAAATAGGAAGGTAGGATACCTATTATCGCTTCAACGTGCTCCTTTGGAAAGGACCCCAGCAGAAGCTCGCTGTACTCCAGCCATTCCCTGGCACTTGGCATGATGTTACCATCCAAAGGACAACTTTTCCCTCTTGAACCAAGCAGTACCAAACATTCCTCATAGCACACAAACCTCAACTTGTGGCTCAAAGGAGACACATAACAACTCAACCCTCCCTGGTCTAGTGGAAGGTGTCTCTGCCCATGGCAGTGGGTTGGAACTAGATGAGCTTTAAGGTCCCTTCCAACCCAAATTATTCTGTGATTCTATAACTCTATGATTCTATGTGTGCTAAAGTCCCCCAAAAAGCCAGTGGGACTCCAGGACAATAGACATAACAGATGAGAGCAGAGTAAAAAAAGCCATTAACTTCCATCAACAGAAACATATTTTTCTTTCACAAATAACATCCATTAGCAGCTCCAAGAAGAACAATACCCACTCTTCAGCTCTGAAGGAGTACACAGTTTTCCGGCAGACACAATACAAAGATTTTGCAGAATTCAGGCATTCAACGGGACTAATGTGAAAGATTATTTTGCAATTATCCAAGCAATTTTCTCTCCTCATTGTCCCTGGACCATACAGGTTTTTAAATGTGAGCAGAAGGATTTATTCATCACAATAATAATATAATGAAATACTAAATCAATGAATCTCTTTGCATGAAGCATAAAGCTCACATTGCTATTAAGCTTAGTAGCATCCTGTCACATAAACCACACACAGTTTGTGTACTTAAGTACCATCTCCCTCTTTTATTTTTCTCTTCTGTAATTTGTAAGGCATTATCCTTCCTTTTGTCCTCTGAACGCAACCAGATTCAGATAACAGAGTGTTGCTTCTTGTTAGTGGCTCCATGCCTGTGCTCTCTTTACAAAGGCATGTGAACATTTATATTTAATCCTGATTTTTAACAATGGCCAGTGCAGAAAATTATGCTGGGATGACAGAAAGTCCTAAAATAAATACATACATACATAAGTAATAATTTAAGGAGAATTAATTCCTTATAAGCAACACTGCCAATATGCAATTGAGTAGCCTGGCATGAAAATGAGTGCATGTCTTTCAAGGTTTGGCTGGAGAAAATCAACCCTAACCTAAGCAAAAGTCAATTACAACCTTTGGAGCATGGAAGCATTGGAGCATGTTGGCTGTGGCTTGTATTTCCCTCTCTGCCATCCCTTGCAATATAAAGTGATAAATGTCTTTCAAGGTCTTTGTGTTAGGTAGGTCCCATTTTTATAAAAGATTTATCTGGTAAAGTGCAGAAACAGTCACTGTTTAGGTATTTATAAGGTGTCAACTGTCCCCACAGTGTGACACTTAAAGAGCCGAAGCAAAGATTTTCAATAAACAAGAATCTCTAGCTTTAAGCCTTGAGATTGATATTAGGCTCCACACAAGCAATTACTGTTTCATTAACAACTGCCACCTATAAAGATCCTGTATTTTTACAATTTAGGCTCTTCTGGGTAACACCTCCTGTATTTTGTAACCCAAAGGCCACCAAATGAATTCGCTCTGGACAGCAATTCATCTTGCCCAAGTTAACACATCCACAGAGCACAGCCATCCACCTCTGAACATGCACCTCCCTTCGAAGGTGGTGTCCTCCCTAGAGCAGGAGCCATGGCACTCTCATGCAAACACCTAAAATGGGTCAGATGAGTCATGCCTGTAATCTCCCTGTTTTTCTCCACTGATAAAGCATCCAGATCAGGCACAGGTATTTACAGCTATGCAAGATGAATGCTGTCCTAGATGATTTAAGCTGAGCTGACACACTATAGAACAGCTACAGTCAACTTTAACGCACAAACCCCACAAGAAGGCAAGACCATAGTAGCTACATCTTTCTTACCATGATTGGGACACCAATGTCTGGCCACAAGAGATCCTCAGAGGGAAGCTTGGGAGAATTCCACACTACCACAACTTTATTTAAGTACGGGAGACCATTGAGCCTTTCTAGAGAGTTCATCAACACTTCCTCCCGCTCGTAAGTCAACATCACTACTGTGAACTGCTCCCGGGGAACGTTGCCACCCAAAGCAGCCTGGAACTCCTTCCCAGAGCCACCTGCACCTCCACCAATTGGTCGAAATCCAGTCCCAGACCCCAAAAATTTTGCTTCTGATGGTAAAACAGGGTCAAAAGGAGTGTAGGGGAAAAGGTGGAAAGGCCCCGGAGCAGAATTCCAATTCCTGTAAATGTCCATTGCAGTGAGGGTGAAATTGCGGAGATATTTAGGAGATGCATAGGGTGGTTCTGTTTCCACAGGCCCCAAGTCCAGGTCACCATTGTCTGCCATATTGGGGTCTGTACCAGCAGCTTTGCCAGACCGGTGGGGAATCTCCACAGCAGCTTCTTCTCGGATAGGAGCGGCCGGGATTTGGATTCGAGTCCTTATGATAGCTAAGACTGTGCTGAACACATTGTCAGAGGTGGAGAAGTAGGTCTCCCACAAGAAGCGGCCCTGCCTCCTCATTGCAAGGAGATCATTGTCAGAAATGCTTCTCAGAAGAAAGTGCACTTCTGTGATACGTGGCTTTGGTATAATTAAGGCTGCCTCGTTCCACCGGATCACATCATTATAGGGTAGCTGAACTTGCTCTCCGAGAACCACCGGGATGGCTCCAACTTCCAGAGCCTCAAACAGTCTCATGGCACACCCTGCGGAGATCACTAAATGGGTGTCCCCCGGGGTGATTATCAGTGCAAATGTAGATAGCTTCAGTAGCTCTAGTCTGTCATCCCTTTCTCCACACAGAGCCCACTCAGTGGGCAGACTCGCCTTAGGCTGGTTCTTACACGTGAACTCCACCAAAACAAAGTCCAACTTGCTGTCCTGAACAGCCTTCAGGGTAGTAATGATCCGATCGTCGTAGTCAGCTGGGGCATTGCCTTCTATTTCCTCTTCGAAAGAGCGAACCTCTTGCAAGCTAGATCTGAGAGACTCAATCTTCTCCCCCTGGAAGCTAAACAGGTATTTACGCTTGACCGGCACCTGGGGTGGGATTTCTAGGAAATTGGGTTCAGACATAGCGTGGACCAGAGGTGATACCACAATATCAAACCCTGGTCGATACTGCACATCATAAAAGGTGGACTGGGCAATCATGGCGCGCCCTGTGCTGATGTTGTAAATGAAGTTCTGAGTTTCTGATTTCCTTGATAAACTGATGATGAGATGGTTATGTCCATCCGTCCTCCAATATGGCAAAGAGTGCAACTGTTGCTCTAGTTCAGTAGGTTTTGGCATTATGGGCTCTTGCATTTCCCCCACTAAAATTATATACACACAAGCAATATTTGCATTTTCAGTAACATAAACATTAGTTCTGACAGTCGCCTCAAAGGCTTGTTTAATTAAAGGGTCTAAGGAGCTACCAAAAGGGTAATCGTCACTGTTGTAGACATAGACTGGAAAGCCAGATGTCAACGGGCAGCGTGAGTAGTCAAAGCAGTTGTGCAGCCTGCAGTTCCGGTTGGATTTTGGCAGGGGGAAGGTCACATCGTCTTTGTCTGGCAGCAGCCGGATGGGCAAGGAGAGCTTGGGCTGGTTCTGAGCCATCAGCTCTTTGTAGGAATGCTCGGTCTGACTGATGACGTTCTTCAACTGCAGCAGGTCCTGCTTGGCATTTTCAATGCTCTTTTTGCAGGCCTCGATCTTCAAGTTGAGCTTGGCAATCTCACTGTTGAGCTCCTGCCGCTTGGCCTCCAGCTGGAGCAGCTCCTCACTGACTGACTCGCGGATGCGGCACAGGTCTTGCACATGCTTTACCTCGCACAGCTCGTTGCCAGTCCGAGGGCCAAAGATGCGCTTGCCAGCATCGTCCGCATCATCGATGGTGGTTAGGTAGTAGTGAGCAATGAGGGGAAAGAAGACGAGGATAATGAAGAGCGTGAAACTAAGCCACGTGAGCCGGATCCGACTGGACCATCTCAACATCCACGGCTGGCCTCCATTCCCCACTCCCCCATTCCGCAACATCGTATATCCAGTCATGAGTTCAAAAGTCACTGTGCGCCCAATCACGTTGGATCAGTAGCCATAACCAAAATAGTTTTTATAGCGAGTCTCTCAGAAAAAGATGTTATTGTGCCTGCTTAACAAGAAGCCAATAGAAGCGGAATTCCATCTTCTTGTCGTGATGGCAGCTTTTCTACAGTTGTTTTGCTGCAGGCGCAACTTCTGATCCCTTTAGACTTGATCATTGACCTTCTCACCCACCCCCAGCCCACCCTTGGTCTGTGGGTAACCTTTGCTGGAAGTGTCACAGTGTTGTCATGGTGATTCAAAGTCTCAACTGGCAGAAGAAAAACACAATGGGATCAAGCCAAACTCCACCGCTGCTCTTGACATCCTGCATTACCATCCAATGAATATGCAG
Organism: Nestor notabilis; assembly: GCF_000696875.1. Taxonomy (NCBI): domain Eukaryota; kingdom Metazoa; phylum Chordata; class Aves; order Psittaciformes; family Psittacidae; genus Nestor; species Nestor notabilis. Next base: position 82,413 of record NW_009944898.1, read on the forward strand.
AGGCACCAGCCATTGTGGAGAAGGAGCCAGAAGAGACTCGTACGAACGTCAGTCTCTCTCATCGCTGCCGCACAGCTGCTGCTCTGCCATTCCTACAAGAGAACAATCACATATTCAGATAATGAAAACAAAACGACCCCTTAGTGACTTAAGATACCGCTAGTTTTTAAAAGCTCTCTGCAGAAGAGCTACCTTTGCATATGTCTAACACCTCTGGGGTTAATACCAGTAAACCTGACAAAGTGATGGGATTTATTAGACGCGGACACATGGTTTTCTCTGGGCACTCTGCTTTTCATTAGGGTTGCATGCTTCAGTGGCCAGACTAGAAAAAATCACAGGCCCTAGATCTGGTTTCCTATTTCTGCCACTGTCTCACTGTGTAACTTTACTGAAGCTGCTTAATATCTGCAAGCCCCTGTCTCCTCATGTACAAAATGGAGATATTCATGTACACCTGCTCTCTCTTCCCGCCTTTTAATGGCATGTTGTGATCCTGGGACACAGCAGTACTGTGAATTTGTACTGCATAACTGAGTGTAATGACTATTGTTCTGGTCTAGTGACTAGAGCTGATGAGGAATTTTTAGATGAAGTGTTTTGCCTTCATTTCCTGCTGGAAAATTTTGATTCATTGCAAGAGAAAGTTTAAAGGGAACGTACTCATGTTGCTTATGACAACCTCCACTGGCAGGCTGCACATAGAAGAGAATTTCTAGTTGAAACCGGAAAAGCCTGCACTGTACATCCAAATCTGTTGGGTACCACACCGCCACAGTATCAGCCTGCTTAGATTTGCCTTTTTGCTTGGAAAACTGGGATGACATTGAATGCCTACCTAGCATGGGCATAAAAAAGCAAGGATGTGGCAAGTTCAGCTCTGAGTCTTTGGTCTATACTAACAGATTTAAATCTAGGCCACATGAAAATGCTGCCACTAGAAACTCTGTCTTCCCTTTTATTAGCATCCTCTGAGGTACCCAAGTTGCTGGGATATTCTTTCATATACTGGACTTCCCACATCACTGGTGAATATAGTGCAGGGCTTAGCTTTGACTCTTGCACAGCCTCAAGAGAAGCTTATTAATTTCCGCTTCACTTTTTAATTAGAGGAAAGTCATCTACACTGGTGACGGTCATTTTTCACTAAATCTATTTAATCCTCCTCTCATCTACTCATCAAGAGTTAGCAGAAAGACGATGAGGAAGCAAATCTCAGCTGAAACAGATCTGGAAACAGTCCAGAGCAAAAGAGAAGTTCATCTTAAAGGAGCAGAAAGAAGTCAGGAATTATTTTTCAGTGTAGTACACAAGTGTGTGTCAGAAAACATAAATGAAAGATTTGATTTTAACCAGGAAAAATCATAATGAAAAGGGAAGCAACTGCAGTAACAAAACACAATTTTTAGGCCTATTTTGTTATGCAGCCCCATGACTAACTGGGGAATCCCACAGCCTGACCCACAACTGAGTTGTACAGCAGTATGGACACTTAAAATTAAGGCAGATTTTAAATTCATAACATTGTCTGGCAAACAGCACTGGTGTAAATCTCAGAAAGCCGGGAGGATAAGAGGGCTAAAAGTCAGCAAAAGGCTACATCAGCTTTCTTGGATCTTGGCAGCACAGTCACTGTGGGCAGATGGGGGAGGCTTCAGCTCTGCTGCCAGGACATTTTAATACTATTCTCTGTGCACCAACTTGCAATTGCCCAGGCTGGGAGGGAGGCTGGTGATAAACGTAAATCCCCAGCACTTCTGCATGGGGCTGTCAGTCAGGGCCAGGGAGCCCTGGCAATAGCAGCATACTTGTATCATGCCTCTGGGACTGCTGCTACCCAACAGAAGGGTTTTAGCATGCATCAGTGTACAAACCAGGCAACTGAAGGCAAAAATAATCATAATTAAAAAAAAATGTTAAAGTCTATTTTTCTTTCTTACCCCCCGTTCCCTTTCTAAGCTCTCCCCAGGAAATAAAGCTCATACTATCACTGGTGTGTGTGTGTACCAATTGGTCAGCCCCTGCTATTTCAATCTGGTCTCATAGGGACTGCAAAGATCCTCGAATTGCTACCAGCTTTCTGCAAACAGTTGGCCAGATGAGAGCTGCCCTACCAATCCTTTTCCTGAGGGATATGCCAGTGCACACACTCATACGAACATCAGTGAATCTAAAAAAAAGCTTAATTTCAAGGTAAATGTGGGAAAACAAGCTCTGCTGCTTTTTCATTTGCAGGTGCCATGGGATAAATGTGGTCTAACCCTGCAAGGTGTTGAGGCAACACAGAAACAAGGGATCATAAATGTGGTTAAGACAGAATAAGGTGGCATGTGGACATGTTACTTTGGTCTGGCCAGAGAAAACTGCAGCCCAAGAAGCAATAAAGTCAGTCCCAGAGGTTACCAGATGAGACTACATCTAAATCTTGTTCTTTTGTAGCTGCTTTGCCCATTTATGAGCCCTAAACAGTAATGAAATGGCAAACTGGACTCCCTAAAATGGCAACTGGGGTCCTTGAAAAGCTAAATCCATCATCCCAAACATGATCCTCTGCAGCTGTTCTGCCACCTAATCCTTCCAGTGGCTCTTCTGGTCCTTCCGTTCAGTTGACACAGAACAAACTTTATCCTCCTGACCTAAAAATATGGGCTGTGAATTAAAAAAATGCATATGCTCAGAAACCTGAAGCTGACAAGCTGACTCTACCACTAGCTTGGGAAAGACCACATAGGAAAGACCAGAGCAGGCTGGAGAGGGATTTAAAATGCAACATGCGTGGCTTGGGATCAGTTAGAAGTATTGACTGTCAGTATGAAATATGTGCTGGCAATAAAGCAAGCACTTCAGACACACTCTCAGAATCTTCTTCATTACTAAGACTTTATTCCTCATCAACTCGATAGAGCCTGAGGTTGTAACGCATTGTTATTAGGACTTCAAAAAAAACGCAAAGTAAAAACCCAATGTGTGGTTTTACCAACAGAGACTTCACTGTCGGATTTAAGAACACTAAGCAGCCCTGAAGAAAAAGGCTGCTGACTTCCACAGTTTTCCGAAATAAGTTTGGGAGGAGAAGAAACAGATTAGTTGCTGGACTTCCCAGCCAACTCATTCCTCTCCCACCCAAGTACTATTTAGTCCTTTAAACTGACTAAATCCCATACCAAGAAATTCTTGTTGACATTATAACACAATGTTGCTGCCTGGCAGAGCTAATTACACACACACAAAAGATGTGGCATGAAGAGCTCTTAGTAAATCAGATGCTCAATAATTATCAGAGACTCTTCCTAAATGCCAATCTGACTGACTTGCAGGCTGCAGTTCTTTCTCCCATGGCACAGGGCTATGAGACTAAACTGCTGTTGGAGCATGTTGTCAGATCTCAGTTCAAACCTTGGGCTGTGTTTGCAGCTTTCCTCAACTCCACAGTAGGCAGTCCCTGTGCCAGTCAAGTTACAGGAATACCTGAGGTTCTCCTTCATTTTACATTTCTAGTAGAAAGAGCCAAGCTGGTTTGATCTTTAGATGCTTGTAAATCATTACTCTGCAAATGTTCACTCACAAAGGTCCTTCTGCAAACACTTGAGCACATCTATTCCTCCCTGCTTACACCTCCTTTTGTCCATCTCCCTACAAAATGAGGGAAACATTGTTCCTTTCTCAGCATATTTGTGAACAGAGCTTGGAAATTCTAAACTTACAGTCCTCCAAAGCTTAACACAGGAACAAATAACCATTAGGCAGACCATGGTGACACAGAATGCATTGAACTTCCCAGGAGGAAAATCCACAGGGATCCTACATCTGCTAAATTAGAGCTCCCAGACTCTGTCCCTCGGCACTCATACTCATCCTTAGTCTCTTTTCCTCAACAAATGATGGGTTTGCTATGTGACCTCCACAAGCTTTCTGCTGTGCTGGCCCTCTCCATGGAGAAGGAAGCACCGTACCCACCTCTGTCATGCAGGCTCCCTCCCAATCAACAGCAAAGGATGTCAGGGAGTGTGTGTTAGCAGCTCCTGTCCTTTATCTGTCAGGTCTTGAATAGACAATTTCTATTGCCAAGTCTCTTTTTCACCAGCACTAAAAATGAAATCAAATGGGGGAAAAAAAAGTCACTTTTTTTTATAAAGGAGAAGCAGAAAATGCTGCTAAACAAAGGAAACAGAGCATATTCCTCCCCCCTTTAGAACAGGGTTTCTGGTGAAATGGAAAAGAAACAAACACAAAATGGCCCTTCAGCAATGATAACATTCTACTTCCTAATGCTCTCAAAGGAAAGGATTACACTCCAAATCTCCGATCACTTTGGGAACAGGAGCAATTGAACAAGGAGACTAAATCGATTAGGTGTGTGCTTTAAAGTATGTTTCAGAGCAGATCTTTAAAAGGAGCAGATGGAAAATTCACTCTGAAATGCTCCATGTCCTACAGCTGCAGGGATCATCATGAGGGATTTGTACCATCTCGAGAGCTCACAGGTACAGAGAAATTCTCCTAGGCTAAGATCAGTGCTGCTACACACACAACCAGTAAAAAGTCTTGTAATCTTTAAATTCCGCGGATAAACTGCATCCCTGGGTTTAGGAAGCTTTTATCTAAACCAAGGCACCTTCACCACATTTACAGCTCCATGTGAAGCCAAACCTGCTCCCAACCATGCTCTCCATCCACAGCTGGGCACGCAGAGGGTAAAGGGGACCTGTACACCAACAGAATGAAAAAGGACATGGAGATGGGGAGTGCCATCAAACCACAGCTCTGACCACCACCTGCTTAGCCAAAGCTGGCCCTTGTGATAGAAGGCCAAAAGATTTTCAAAACTCAGCTGGACAATGCCCAGGTTCAGAGACCTCCAGAGGTCCTTCCCAATCTAAAGGATGGTATGATTCTGCATCTGGGCTCTCAGGTGGCAATAATTCAGAAATGTGAGCCTTCCAGTACCTTAAGGGGGTCTACAAGAAAGCTGGAGAAGTGCTTTTTACGTGGGCCTGTAGGGATAGGACAAGGGGGAATGGTTTTAAACTGACAGAGGGGAGACTGAGAAGAGATCTTAGGAAGAAGTTTCTCCCTGGGAGGGTGGTGAGGCCCTGGCACAGGTTGCCCAGAGAAGCTGTGGCTGCCCCATCCCTGGCAGTGTTCAAGGCCAGGTTGGACACAGGGGCTTGGAGCAACCTGGTCTAGTGGAAGGTGTCCCGGCCTGTGGCAGGGGTTGGAACTAGATGAGCTTAAAGGTCCCTTCCAACACAATCCATTCTGTTATTCTACTTTTCTATGAAACCTGGAGTCAAGATGTCCCAGGTCTGCCCCCAGCTCTAACATTGTTTCTCTTTAGCACCCAGAGGAAACTGTGCGACCTCCATGCTTACTGTTCTTCCTTACAAAGCAAGGATGAACTCAAACTGCTTCAGAAGCAGCCAAGTGAAAAACTGGCAGTCTGGCTTACAGCCTTTTCTTCCCCTCCTGGGGCACAGGGACAAGTCCATGCTCCAGGAGATGCTCAATATTGCGGCAAGCAGCAGCTACAGAAATCTCTCCCCCACATGCTTCCAGGTACCCGCCTGCTTTGCCTTCTGCAAAGGGTAGCCACTGAAGGTCTGTCATGCTCCTCAGCTGAGGCTAACCAAGTAGTTCATGAACATTCAATTATTCTGATGAAATCCTGAAGACCACAGCCAGCTTTCACAGAAAGGGTAATGGGGTAATGCCCATGGTCAGCCTAGAAGCTGCGCCAGCTTGGGATTCACCCCATATCTAATTGTGCTGTCTACAAGATCATCCATCTTCCCAGCCTGCCTTTTTCAAGCCGTTTCCTTCTATGCTGCCTTATTGCTTTTTGCAGAAAGCATTTTAAAATCCACTTTACGTACAGAGCTTTTAGTTCTTAAATTTATTATTTAGTGTTTAATTAACACTAAATTTATTATTTAGTTTCTTATTTTATTATTTAGCTTCTGGTAATAAAGCAGACACATTGTTTTATTTCTTTCCTAGGCTGCACACAAGCACTTCTCTGCGCAAAGAAATACCCAGCTTACAAGCAAATCCTTTTATATTCTGTGGTACTGAATGGTAGAGCACCCTGAATGCAAAGGTCACGCCCCTCCAAATCTCAGAGCAAGAGATGGCAGGGCAGAGCTTTAAAAGAAGGCTGGTAAATCTGTACAACCACACAGAGGCTGGTGCCGTACTGCTCACTGCGTTCCCATTTACAAAGTGCTAAAGATTTTTTGGGACATGGGAAGCAAACCGAGGAAGCAGGTACTTCGCTCCATTGTGTGCAGTGGCACAAGCTACTGAGGAGTAGCTAACTGGCTAATCTTTTGTTCACCACTAAAAGGGATGAATTAGGAGTGGGAGGGGTGAAGGCTCTTTCTGCTTTTACCTTGAAGAAATTAATGATCAAGAACTGTCTTGAGGTTAAACCATGGCAAAGAGCCAGGTGCTTCATATCACAAGAGAGAAGCACACAGAGGTCAGCTCCAGACAGGAGCAGAGGGCTGGCTTTCCAAACATTGGCTTTGTAAGACAGCTGAAGTCCTTGGTATTCTTCATGGTTTTCAGCCCTAGGCAGCTCAGGCACAAGCAAAAATACAAACCTCTCTCACCTCCCTAAGACACCGTCATTACCGCTTCCTCAGCAGCAAATAACCATGTGGCAGAATTCAGCCTCCTGCTTTCTGACAGATGCTTCTGGTCATAATTAAGCACATTTAAAATTTTCTTTGTCCTGGATAAGTTATAACGAAAGGAAACATTGCCCAAATGGCACAGAAACATATGCAATGTTTAACAACATCTCACTTAGCAGGATGAGTCACTATGGCAAATAATCTGTCTCTATGAACGGGGGTAGATTTAGATTAGATTCTAGGTAGAAGTTCTTCCCTGTGAGGCCCTGGCACAGGTTGCCCAGAGAAGCTGTGGCTGCCCCATCCCTGGCAGTGTTCAAGGCCAGGCTGGACGGGACTTGGAGCAACCTGCTCTAGTGAAAGGTGTCCCTGCCCATGGCAGGAGGTTGGACTTAGATGATCTTTAAGGTCCCTTCCAAACTGAACCATTATTTGGAGTGAGGAAGCAGCTACATGGTACTTAGTTGCTGGCCGGGGTTACACCAAAACAGCTGGCCTAACAAACCAGATGTCCAGCTAATGAAAGTCTGTGTAAGACACTTGCATTGTACAGTTTAAAATGTGCAGATGTGGAAGCAGCCAAACAGGGCATTTCAAAATACACAGAGAGAACAAAACATGGTGCCTGAAGTCTGTGTTTGTGCTTAACAAAGTTATTACCCATCAGAAGAGTGTATGATAGAAGACAAGCACTAGCAGAATGCATAGTAATTAAATTTCTACAAAGCAAAGTTGCCACTTGGATTTGAAATGCTGGATAATTTCACATACGCTGTGTGTTGCTTTGTCACTGGTGCCCAGTGCTTCACTTGCAAGATATCATAAAGAAACATAAATGACAAAGGTAGTCCCAAGTTCTGTGGCTGGAGAAGACTTAACACCACCCAGTCCCTGGAAGAGGCAGAATGGGAGACAGCAAGCTCCACTCAGCATAAGTGTCCAGCATAGAGACTGCTCCTATCACAATGGTAGGCATAAAAACATACAGGGAACACTGGGAGACAGATGTAGTAATAACAGAGCAGTTAGGAAGGACAAAGTTACACTGTTCTGTTTAATAAAGGCCTAAGAGAGAGGTCAGGGAAAGGCAGATCAAAGGAACTTGGCCAAAACTGAAGGAAGGCATTAACTTTTTATCTCCATGAGACAGATTCAATCACCGAACAAGATTAGATGGGTTTTGGAAAGCCACAGGTTATAAAAGTTAAGCTAAGGGTTAGATTGAGTCTGCCTAGAAACGAACTGATCGATTAAATATACCCACTCACCAAATTTTTATTAGCAGTGTTATATTAGCCATCAGACACCCAAAGAAAGCCTCTCCCTGCCCAAATCTTGTGCCCATGCTGAGAGTCCCAACAGGGCTGCTCCCTGCCTCCCAGCTTCCCCACTGCAGCTTGGGCGAGATGCAGCCCAAACCGACTGGCTCCCTTTTAGTGTTCTTTCATATCTGAAATATTAACAGGAGAAAACCCCACCAAAACTGCAAATAGCAAAACTCCCTAGTTCTACAAAATTCTTGTCATATAGATAATTTATGTATTATTTAATTTTATTTGGACTCTTCTAGTTCCCAGCTCACACCTGGGGCTCAGGAGGCATCAGCACCCTCCATACTCTGGGAAACATGAGTGGAATCCCACACTTCCACCAGCATTATTTTGCACCCCCATGTGTTACACAGCGTGTTCCTCACCAAACTGCTGCTTCACACCCCTGTAATGGCCACTTTTGTGGAATGCTTTAGGATCCTTCAAAGTAAAAGGTGATTCTGCCAACTCTCACTGCTGGGAACTTGGGCATATCAGGAAGAATATGGCAGAACTGTTTAAGGGCTGCAAACACAGCACTTCTTTTGACCTCAAAAATTACTTTTTAGGATAAAAGAGAGGCGGTCTTAAGATAAAAAAAGCATGATGAAATGCTTCAACCAATGGCACTGCTGCATGGAGCCTATTCCTTAGCATCCCAGAACAGATGTGCTGCACTCAAAATGTCTTTGTCTGTTAAAACTGTGTCAGCTTCAGAGACTCTAAAACTCCCTGTGGCATAAACAGAATTTGTAATGAACAGCTGCAGGGTACAGGAGTAGCCATACAAAATGCAGCTGCTGGGATCTTTATCCCCCTCTCACCATCTTTCCTCTCCTGCCCAAATCCCTTTTATCCCCCCATTTGGGTCCTTCCCAACTCCACTGCCTCACTGTGTCTTCTGCACCCTCCACAGATGAGCACTTTGGGACCATCAGCTTAGTCCACCCATAACCTTCTTTGTGTTTCCCTGTGACCTACCTCCATCTTCCTCCTTTGCAGCAAGTCAGCTAAGTACCAGCAGTTTGAGGGTAGACGCCCAGCACTGGTTTCCTCTACTGACATTTACTCATAGAATAGTTTAGGTTGGAAGGGAACCTAAAGCTCATCCAGTTCCAACCCCTGCTATGGGCAAGGACACCTTCCACTAGACCAGGTTGCTCCAAGCCCCGGTGTCCAACCCGGTCTTGAACACTGCCAGGGATGGGGCAGCCACAGCTTCTCTGGGCAACCTGTGCCAGCGCCTCACCACCCTCACAGGGAAGAACTTCTTCCTCAAATCCCATCTCAATCTCCCCTTTTTCAGCTTGAAGCCATTACCCCTTGTCCTATCACTACATGTTCTTGTAAAAAGTCCCTCCAGCTTTCTTGTTAGCCCCCTTAAGTACTGAAGGGCTGCAATAAGGTTTCTCTGGAGCTTTCTCTTCTCCAGGCTGAACAAGCCCAGTTTTCTCAGCCTGTCTCCATAGGTGATGTGTTCTTTTTAGTTCCAAAGCCTGCGAGCACCGCAAAAACACATCTTGTGCCCACAGATTTCCTGGTCTAAGAGAACTGCACTTCCACACGAGCCCTTCAGTGCTCTCATGCCTCTCCAGTCTCTGTGAGAGCTTTGCTGCTGCTTCAGCTGCTAGCACTGAGAAAGTGCAAAAGGGAGAAATAAAGGAGAAAAACTATCATGCCAAACCCTGTAATTCCACAGAACATGAGCAATCCTCAGGGAAGGATTCAGCCTGAGTAAATTGAAACCCACTAATAGATCTCTTAGCTTTAGCACTGCCTTCCAGGCCAAGGCACCAAAGCATGACTCCTTGTGTGAGTCAATTTATTTTTGTTTTTAAATCCTCTGCCTTTGAAACCAAAAACCTGTCAAGCATACAGCCTGGTCCAAAGGCACTTCCCGACTGCTCTCCCAAACCTCATGGTGTCCTGTTAGCTAGCTGGAGAAAGAGCCAGGATCATTATTAATTTAGTCAGGCACTTGTAACAGCCCCTGTGATGCTCAGCATTGTACTTAGAGAAAAATATAACCTGTTGTCTCAACAGAGCCCCAACAAGTACTTCTGGGAACACCAGCACAAACGAAGCCTGAATTCTTACTGTTTGATGCCCTCAATCTTCCATGGGGTTCCCCAGTACCCCATAAAAAGCCTTGTTTTCCTATTTTCATGACATTTATAGGGAGTTAATACATTGGTGAGCTCTATCCCTATAATTTGAGTGAAGACAGTTGACGGATTCAACAGTTACTGGAAGACTAACAGATAAGACCAGATGCCAAAGTCTCATTTGATTAGAACACTCTGACAACATTACAGAGCATCTAATGCAAAGCAACAGTGTCTTTTTAAAGAAATCCTTATTAACTGGTATTGAACAAGCAGGCCAGCTAGATAGATACCTTGTGGCTTTGGGACAATCCGAGGTAATCATACAATGTCCAAATGCTTTACCTATTCGTCCACTGCAATGAACGGTGAGACTGGTACTAGCAGCTTAAACCAGCCAAGTTTTTGCAAGTTAATGGCTTAACAGCTTCCCGGGATTGGCAGCAGGATGTGCAGGGCAGATCTTATTCATAGCTGACAAGGCTTTGAACAGTTAACATCCCGAATGCACTGAAGGAAATATTCCCAGAGAACCATGTGCCATGAATACTGTGGATATGCTCTGCTCTTCAGAGATTACCCAAGTAATTGTCACCACGTGAGTCCCACCTGCTCGTTCACAACAGAAGGTGAAGAGAATCCAAATGTTAGCAGAAAGGGTATATTTGGGAAGGCTGAAGCTACTTTGGCGAGGACACACCAGGCTTAAAAATACTCCAGGCAGAAATCTCCAATGCACAACAGCTATTTTTGCTGGGTAAGTGGGGCCAAATGTCCTCGGAGCAGCTCAGAAACAGGCAGTGGGACATGCTGCCAGCACAACACTCGTGCAGATGAAGCAATTGCTTCCAACACAAGCTGCTGTCTCCCAGCCATCAACCCAAAGATCTGACCGTTTCCAACTCATGTCAGCTTCAGGGACCATTTGCAGAATAGATGGTGAGAGGCCCTAATGGACAAGGAAGCCATGAATGTGTCTTCTGGCTGTTTGTATCAGTTATTATGGACAGAAGAGTCAGGCCTAGCATCTCTTATTTCGTGCCATCTCACTCTCATCTAAATGGTTTACGCCATTTACAGCTCAGACTGCACAAAATTATTGCAAGGACAACAGAGCTATTTCTCTTTTAGACTTAATAGTATAATAGGTTGGCTAGTGTGTGAGTTAACTATTGCTGTACACTGGACAAAAGCTGTTTGTGTCCAGAGTAAATACCTGATGCCCAGCCAAGAAAAGGAGAGATGTTTGCAGGGCCTGGGAAAGCTGCCGGTGAACACATGCTTTGAAGGGCTCAGCAACACAGCCACCAACTCCACTGCGAACATGCCATGCAGACAAACATGAAGGCATTGGCTTGGAACAAAGTCATTAAGATAGCCACAAAATTCACAACTCAATTTGACCAGTGTATAGAAACCAATAAAAATAATAAAAAAGCACTAGGATGACTATATTAGATCAAACCAATGATCCATCCACTTCAACCCCTCACTCCTGAGTGCTTATTTCCAGCTGCTTTGATAGAAAATACTCATAAATCATAGTCAGAGAACAGCTTATTCAGAACAATTTTCCCCTCACCACTAGCAAACAGGAGTTGCATGAGCCCATGAAGAACAGAAGCTGTCCACCAAAAGATTTTTTTTAAGCCATCAATCACATGCATTCCCAACCATACAAAGTCTGAACTGTTTTGAGCTTTTTCTTAAAAAAAAAAAAAAAAAAAAAAAAGGAAGAAAATAAAAATAAGTAAAAGGAAATCCTCATCAAGCATTTTGTTTCATAGCTTCTCGCAGCAGAGAGTTCCACAGCTGAGCTTTGCAAGTGATTTCCTTTCACTCTTCTATAGTGTTATGTGCCTCTACAGTGCTGCGTACAACAGGGCTCTCACCCAACTCACTACAGACCCAGAGCAACAATGGTACAAAAGCCATTGGACCAAGAAGTGCCACCTTACCTTCTCTAAGCTGCCTAACATCCACCACATGCTCCTCCCTGAACTAGGCAGTATTAATCTTTCCAATCCTTGCACTCATCAGTGCTGGCAGAGAAGTAGAAATACAAGGATCCTACTGCCAAAGGGTAATTTCAGCATAAGTTTGAACTTCTGCTATTGTCTCCTCCTTCCTGATGAACATCCTGGACGTCCAGTATACTCCTTTCGTGGAGTAGCCTGCCGCGATTAAGAGACGGGATGCAGCTTGATGCAAGCAAGATGTCGTTTTATTACAGTTATCCATATACAATTATACTTGTCCCTTTTTTAAGCTGTTGAATACTGGCATGGATTGATTCTGAGTGATCGGAGAGATTCATACAACACATGCCTTCAAAATCTTCACAGCCATGGCCTTGTGCTAGAAGCAAAAAGTCTATAGCACTCTATTTTGTAATGTAGCATGGCGAACACTATCTACATCTAATAAAAGATCAGACAATGCACTGCTAGTAGCATTAGACTGTTTAGCAAGCCAGCAGCCAAGTATACGGCTCTTGCTGAGTCTTGCACAGGGCCTACTCCATTTCTATATAACTGTGCCCCTTTTCCTTTAAGAAAGATCCTACAATTTCCGCTTTTTGTTTTTCTTGCATTAACCACTGTTTTTACAATTTGTTGCATTTTTTGCACACTTTACTTTAGTTAGTTCCCATCTATCAGAAGGCACTTCCCATATGTATGGTATTAATAGCAGACGGCAGCACTCAATATCCCATATAGTTATCAGTTCTCTACTTAGTTCCCTTGCCTGTTGCTGTATACAGATCTTTTATTTGAACCTTCACTTCTGTTTCTTGGCCTATTTGACCAATATCTGTTTGAAGGCCTCTTAGGTGTTTTATGATGGGGGGGGAAGGGAACATCCTCGTCCCTAGGTAAATTTAAAAAGTTCAAAACATATACTGCTTTTTGTATTCTTTCATGTGGCTTTTTTTTGTTGGTTTTTTGTTGTTGTTGTTGTTTTTTGTTTGTT
>NW_009944899.1:0-33582 GCF_000696875.1 Nestor notabilis
GTGCTCGGCTGGGTCTGGCCCAGCGCAGCAGCCGCCCGGGCGGGAGGGTCCCCTGCCTCCGAGTGTCAGACCACGGGTGGACGCTGCCTGATTTCCCCGTGTTATAAAAAGTACCAAATTCCCTTGATCTGGGGGATGTTGCTCTGGGAATGCGTCAGTTTAAATCCATTCCCCCTTGTCCTGTCACTGCCTGTCCCTGCAAATGTTCCTCTCCAGCTTTCTTGGGAAATCCTGCGGTCTTCACCTTTTCCCAGCATTGGATTTGTAAATGTAATCCCAACCTGCCCCTGCAGCTTGTTCTTCTGCAGCGGCAGTGCTGGCAACAACCCCGTTTTTGTTTTCCCACGTACGTTCTGGTTCCGCTCTGGCATTTCAGTAACAAGCAGGGTGCCTCAAGCACTGCTCCTGCCATTAAGCCTTCTGAAGTACTGCTTTGCTTTCACATGAGAAGTATGTGTGCGAGAGTGTGTCTCAGAGAGGGAAGGTGTGGGTTTTATTCCATCAGTTTATTTTTAACTTGTGATTCGAGTCTGAAAATACAGAATTTAAACCATGGAATTTGGGTCATAAACACACTGGAGAAAGTTTCTGTGAAACGGGTTCTTTGATGAGAACTTAAAAATAAGCTAAAGCAGTAAGAACCACTGGGGTATGCTCACATCTTGTGATCTGTAGCTGGCACCTTGACACATCTTTCCAGTGTGGTGACAGTGGCACGATACTGGGTGCGATGGCACTGCACAAACTTATATCCCCACATAACTGCAGAAGCAGCCCGTGACGCTGCCCCTTTGCTGCAGTATGTTGTAAGGTGCAGATGAAGTCGGTGTGGTTTGCTGGCCGAGAGGTTGGAGCATCCTGCTCCATGCCTGCAGCACAGCGAGGGCACACCAGCAGCAGCAGGAACCCCACCAGGCCGGGTCTGGGGTGTGCGTCTTGCTGCTCACATTGATTTGACAGGTTTTGCTTAGCTCTACGCTGCACCAATGCCTATAGTGAGAGAGAGCTTTGTGGATCGAGCTGCTCTCAACAGCAGACATTTCAGCATATTTTGGTAAGGTGTTTGCCAGACACTTAAATTAATTCCATATGTCTGGTCTATCAGCAGCAGCTCTGACCCTTCCCAGCTGGTCTCATATTGAAAGGTGAGAACCGGTAACGAGCCTGCCTTGCTTCAGCTCCTGAAATCTGTCCAAGCACCACTCGCAGAATCATTTCCTGCCAGTGGCCAGGTCCTGCAGTAGCTGAAGACAGCTGTTTGTCTAATACCCATGCAAAACTCTTAGCATAATACCCCTCTTCGCTTGCAGCTTTCCTCCTAAAAACTCCTGACGTGCCCTGTGAATGTAAAGCTGAAGCATCTTTCAGCTTAAATTGGTGGAGATGTCACCTTTGTGACTGACAGAGGCAAAACCACTCAGACCAGCACTGCACAGCACAACGCGTGACAGTGGGAGTGAGGAGAGATTTTTGCCTAAGGATTCAGGACAAACCCTCCTGAGTGGGAGGCACACTGGCAGTGTAATACATGGAACTGCATTAACTTTTCTGTTAAGATCTTATCCTGAGAAGGGTCCCACACAGTGAATTAGAGGACAGGCCTCCCACACGATCTGCAGGGTGCAGACTCAGCCGTCTGCGTGTCCTTGGCTGCCACTGAAATCCATGTATCTGTTGAACCCTTAGGAAAACTTTGCAGTTGCTGTCAGTGGGAACATGGTGATGCACTGGGGTGATGGCTCACCAGCGCTTTATGGGACAGAAGAGAGCTGACCTGGCAGAAGTCAGAACAGTCTCCATGGAATCTAAGTATTTTAATTCTCATTCTTTGATTATAGAACCCTAGGTTATAGAAAGCTTCTGTATATTTCAAAGCCTTCTTGAGTGACTATAAGATAAACCCCCCTGTTTTTCAGCTGTGTATTATGTCATTTCTACTTCTTTCAGTAGAAGCAGACCATAGATATGTTGGTCATTGGGGCTGCATAAATACCTAAGCTGTGTTGCCAATGTAAGTGGAAAAAAAGATTCTTGCCACGCTGTTCTGTGAGTAGTAGCATAAATGTTCTCATTTATCCAAACAGCCAATATATATTTTACATATAGGTAATATTGGAAGTGCTTTGGTAGGAGAGAAAGATGACAAACTGCCGTCAAGAGAAACCAGAGTTGTATTTTCATGCCCATTATGAATCCCTGCTCCCAGAGCCAAGAAATCAAACTGGCTTGCAGAAGAGGAAACCTCCAGTTAAAGGGTAGATCTGTTAGACTCGTTACAGACCACAGCAGTTCCTGATGAGCTGGCAGCATCGATTTCACGGCTGGTTTAGTGCATACCTGAAGAGGAACATTGCTGTCCATTTGTCTGGAAGATTTTGTGCGCTGGGTGAATTGGGTCTGTCCATTTGGAAGGCACATTTCAAACAGCAGGCTGAATCCCAGGGGATACTGTGGTATTCTTCACTCTTGCTCTTCAGGGTTAATCAACAGAGTGACGGAAACAGCAACCATCCAACTAAAGAAAGGGTCCTAATATTATCCTGGAGTAAATTATTTGTCTCATAATATTGGCATATAACTGAAGAACATTTACAACAAACTTAACTTACTAAACCAAATAACTTATCCTGTAATTGGGACTATAGAATGAATATAGAAAAAGAATAATCTGGATTTTGCATCATCATGTACCCCAGAATAGGCATATAACTGTGCACAGCAGCTCTGTGGTTGGTTTGCCACTGACTTGCAGTGTGACTTCAGCATAATTTGTAAATTTGTTTTTAAAAGCATGGTTTGGGTCTCTATGTGATAAATTGGGGTTTTCTTTCAATTTTTGTTGCTAGCTTCCCACATGAGAAAATTCTGGGTTTCTGGCTTTTTTGGGCGTTTGGGTTTTTTCATAGGTGACCTGTTAGATAATTGAATGGATTCTTTCAGTTCAGACCTAAATAAAGCGACTCGGTGACAAACCATTCAGAAATGTATGATTTTCAAAAGATGTTGTTTGGCTACAGATAGTGCAGCAAGCAAACAAAACCCCCAAGAACCTCAAACAACCAAATCCTTTCCTTTCTCAAAAGCTCAGTTGCCACTTTCGGGCTGTGCACCACCATTCCCCTGTTTTGTAGGGATCAGACTTTTCTCCAGAAAGTCTCTGGAGTCCTTTGGTGATCAGCCCTGAGTTTCAAAAGTAAAAGTCAAGCAAATGAATGCTTGTTGGCTCTAGGGCAGTATGAGAGGGGTGTGCTGTGCTGGGACAAGTTGCACTGCAGCAAGTTAGATTTCATCAAAACCCATGGGGCTGGAGGAGTTTTTAGCACGGACTGTGCGGATTGAAGTGCCCGTGTGTTTGCAAACCACTGTCAGTCAGACAGCTTGCAAGAGCACCTTCCCTCTGTGCTGGGGGTGAGTGGCTGGCAGGGTTCCATTTGGAACTGCAGTGCCAGCCTTCCAGTGTGCCAGAGCCAGCTCTTGAGAGCAGGGGTACTGGGCAGTGAGGCGGGCAGAGGGATGCTCTGGGATATTGAGACCTGGTGGCTCTTTCTGTTACTTAATTTTCCTCAAGTTTTAGTATTTCCTATGTGGGAGAGAAAGATAATATATTGTAGTGTTAGGGAATCTCCAGCTGAAGAATAAAGTAATGTTATTTTGAAACCCAGAGATCAGAAGAGGGGTGAATTGGCAACTTAATGGTTACCGGATGACAGAGAGTTAGTATTTATGGTAGCATTGGTGAGCCCCACTGCCTTCCTCAGAAGAGGTGTGAACTGAAGCTAGCGGGTGATAAGCCGAGACAAATAGTTAACAACTTAAAGTGAGAAATTGTATAGCAAACCCTTATTGCTGGCAGTATTTTGTTAACAAGGGAATGGTCCCACCTTTTCTGTCCCAAATAAGCCTCAGTTAGCAACCTCTGTATGGGCAGCATGGGTGGTTGTAGAGCTGTGTGCAGATGAGTGATAAGGAGATACAAGAACAAGAAGCTCATGCTACAAAACATGAAATGTGCTTGAAATGTCAGACTGATCAAGCCATTCAGTGCTGGGTCATGCACACCACTGCCCAGAGAAACCCATGTTTGTCCTCTGTGAGGTGTGTTAAATGAAAACTCTGCTGAGGGAGCTTCATCTAGCAAGAAACTTAATGTGCGCACAGAACTTCACACCACCAACAGTTTCATGAAAGCAGTGAAAGGTGTTCAAATCTCTTGCTTGGCTTGGACCAGAATAACTGAAATTAACTTCTTGGGTTGGTTTAATTAATTTGGTAGGGCATAAACAGGTTTAGAGATGGCAAGTTATGTCTGCACCTGCCTTGCCTGGAGAATCTGCTAATATTGAGTTAATTTCAGAGTTGTAGAATTAATTTGGTGTGAACCACTATGGTTTGTCTTGCAGTAACAGGGATGTATTGTATAAATCCCATCCAGCACTTAATTTTGCAAAGGTTGAAGTTCTCTGAGCAAGGAAATACATTTTCTTCTAAACCAGTCCCTAACACACAGCTGCAAAGCCTGTGCCTCCCAAGACATACCTGGGGAGAAGACTGGTCTTCGTGAAGAGAACAACACAAGTGGGGCTCCCCAGAACAGCCCAGGTTTTTAAGAAAGCGTTAAGGAGTGCTGGGATCCCTAAATATTCCAGGCCGTCATGGGAAAGCTGGAGGATAGGAAGATTTAATATCCATGACACATCATCCTAAGAAATCCACATCAAAGAAAACCTTTAAAGTGAAACAGTTGATCTTTTTCAGCATCTGGATTTTGCTTCAGACCATCTCAACTTTTACTTTGGACTGCAAAACATCATGATTAATCCAAATTAAACATCACAACTAATCCAAATCCTTGGCATCTGCCCTCACAGCGAAGTCCCGTGTAAGCTGCCACATGTCACTCCAGATGTGTCAGCCGTTCAGTCAAGCAAAAGCCTGTCTACATTAATGATGTGCAGCTGGCGCTTCCCTGACGTCTCTCATCCAAAGATCTCCTGGGTTCTGTTGTAGCAGCAGCGTGTGTTGGGTCTGGCAGAGCAATACGGGTGTAGCTCCGTTTTCATGGTCTCTGGGTTCACCTGTCCCTGAGTCCATCACGCTTTTGGAGGCTGTTGGGAAGGATGAAGCAGTCAGGGTTGTCAGGATCCTGCCTGCAGAGAGCCTGGGGTGCTTGGTGGAAAAGGCAAGTATGGTTCCAGACACACTGCACCTAACTTCATTAGAAGAGGAACTATTACCTTCACTCGTTTATTTGAGGTGGTTTGTGAAGACTTGATGAATTAAACTTCATGGCCAATGGAGCTGATTGCCTGAAATGTCCTTGAATGGAAAGAAACATTTCAGCCATCCTAGAAATGATTCTTTGTCAGAATGGCTGAGGAGGAACCGCAGTACCAGTGCCAATTAGACAGAGAGGAAGGAAAACACAAACAGATGAGAAGTACTGACCTCAGGTGGGATCAGAACAGTCAGCACTCTTGTCTTCCTGGGAATTACCAGATAACTGCAAATGACTTTTTGTATCCTGTGGCAGGAGCATGCTAATCATCGCTGCTAGCACTAGCACCACACTGCTGTCTTCATTCAGTGCTACAGTGGAAGCTGTGTAGGCCTTACCTGGACCTGGTACCAGACTATTCTGCATGTTTGGGTTTTTTCCCAATTCAGTGCTGCATGAGACCTTTTTTGTTTCTGAATAGGCCTTACCTGGACCTGGTACCAGTCTATTCTGCATGTTTGGGTTTTTTCCCAACTCAGTGCTGCATGAGACCTTTTTTGTTTCTGACAAGTCACAAATATGTACCATATTCCAGCTGTCTCTCTGTCCTTGTACTAACATGCCACACTGCAGGACAGAGCAGGATTATCCCTTGTGACTGTGGTTACAGAACATTTTAGATCCAAATATGTGAACAGCAAAAACATTCACATTTTCATGTGGATATGAAGAAGATCACACATTTATGTAAGAATGACTGGCTTTCTATATTCTGTTTGTTCAGCCAGAGCTTCTTTTAAAATACGTATGAAAACGGTAGAGTGAATTAATTTCTGGGATAACCTTACCTTGTTCAGCCAGAGCTTCTTTTAAAACACATATGAAAACAGTAGAGTGAATTAATTTCTGGGATAACCTTACTGGCTTTACTCGATATATTTGAAGCTCATCTCAAGGTTCACTGTGATAATCAAAATCAGAAGAAACTCAAGAAATAGTAATCTTTTGCTGTTTACATCTCTTGCTACATTCATAAAACATTTTCCCTCTGGTGAGCTATCTTAAATCTCCATATCAGAGATCATATCAGCTTAGCCTTAATGAAAACAAATGCACTGCAGACCACCAGTGAAGCCCTGTATATGGGTCTTGCACATGGTCAGGAAATTACTGCATTGTGTGCGTGGTTGTTAAGAGAAATGCCAACAAAATGAGTATTTGTGTAATGCTGAGTGTTACTAAAAATGGGTTCCCAAGGTATTCCAGATGTGTATAGACCATTGCTCCATTTGGCAGTTAGAGGGTAAAAAGGAGGGGTGCTTGAAAAGCTGTAGTCAGAGGTAGCCAAAGCCTGAACTCTTATTTGAGGATGGATGATCAAGGCCCTGTTACTGTGAAGTTTTCCTTTGATTTTGAATGAACATATATTTTAGAAAATTAATTTCTTTGAAAGGCACATTCAAGAAAAGAGTTGCCTGTTATTGCAGCTAACACAGGTCTGGATTGTGGGTTTTTATTGCTTCTGGGAAGTGGATTGGGTTGGTCTTTAGTTCAGAGAAGAGGGCAGTGGTAACTCCCAGCTCCAGCCATCTGGTCTCAAATTCTTGAGCAACCGTTTCCCTTCTCTGTGAATGTGTGCAAGTCAGTTGTTAGGCATCTGAATCCAGTTGTCAGGTACCTCCAGCAACTGAAGAATCTTGCCTAATCTTGTAGGTACCTAAAAGCTATGGATACCCAAATTTCTGTCATCAGACATGAGTGTAACGGCTGAATTCCTGAAGCTGTTCATCAGTTCATGCCCAAAGCCTGGGAGCATTCTCAAACAAGACCTTCTCTTTTTCAAACTTGTCCATGGAAACTCATCCCAAGATATCAATCTCTTGCTTAACTCAAAGCACCCTCCACCTGAACCCTTCCCAAAAGAAAGATACTGTGATCTTCTGTGGTTAGCTTTATGGGCTCTCTTCTGTCTTGTCAATCAAGTGGAGGCAGAGGGTCCATCAAAGCTCCTCTTCCACATGACCTGGAGAAGAAATCTTCTCTGGGAGTCCTAGCCCTTTGTTCCAGCTGTGTGGGGGTTAAGTCTCTGCTGTTGCAGTCACCTCTCCCATATCAGTACTTACTGGATCACTGCCTGCTCTGGGAGCTGAGGTGCTTCCCTGAGACAAAGCTGACCAGGATTCCAGCTCCACCTCCAAACCTGGCAGGGCAAGGAGGTGTAATCCAGACAGTGAATATGGGGAAAGCTGTTTTCGCAGGGGAAAAGATATTTTGTCTTACATGCCACAAGCCAGGTGGTGAATTTCAAGTTGGACACAAGAAATATCTAACTGCTTTAGGGCTTGAACCATACCTCCCTTCTCCACATTTCCTGCTGGCTAGCTTAGGTTTAGATGGCTTTCTAGATCCCTTGCTGAGTATTTAACCATTCACCTCCACTGTGGCATTGTGAAGGAACCAGTCTGCACACCCTAGTCAGTACTGTGGATGTCCCAGCATCAAAACACTGCCTGCTTACACTGCACCCTGTAATAAAGCAAGCTACTTTAAGCCCAAATCTCAGTGCTTTTCAGAGTGTTGAGCTCCAGAGTGATTACACACTGTAAATGGATCCCAGCCTCCTACACCATTTAGACATACTTGAAAATATTATCCTCTCTGTCGCAGTGCTCCACCTCTAAAATATCTCAAATAGTTATGAGAAATTCAATGAAATTATGAGGTATGCAAATGCTGTGGTAAATAAATAAATACCCAAGGAGGAAGAGAGCAAAAAGGTGTTTGAAATATACCAGGAACTTTCATGTGTTTGAAGCCTGAGTAGCTCAGAGATGCCAGACACCTTTGTAAGACTCAGCAAGCAAATCGGTGGCCACCCAAAGGTGGCATTTAGGGCAAAGCAGATGTGGGTGTCTCCTGTAAACATCTACTATTTCCATGTGTGCAACCTTTCTGTGCAGCCTGAAGCTAAAAGCAAATCACTGGCACCTCACTGGATGACACTTAGAGCATTTAAGTGAGCTTGTGCTCTTGCAGAGCCTTATATATAACCCTGGTGGGGTCTGAAGTCCTCCCCAGCAGAGGTGTGCCCTGAAGGGAGGCAGAGCAGGGTGATCCCTGTGCACCTGCAGCAGTCTGGAGGTGCCAGAGCCTGTATGACATCTATCCCTGGGACCTGCGCTGGAGCAGTGGTGGTGGCACTTCCCTGTGCTCCGTGAGCTGTTCATCCAGAGCTCCACTGAGCACAGCAATTACAATAATGCAACAGCCATCAGATGATAATTGCTCCACTTACTCATCACTAAAGATCTGATGATTAGCAGGTGAAGAGCCCACTGAGATGAATTCAGCTGTGACAGGAGGAAGGATTCTTCCTGCTTCCCTTAGAGAGAATTGCACTACCTGGTAAAAGGACTGGACTTAGAGCTGGCTTGTTTTGTTGGGAATGGGAAGCAAAACAGTGCCAGTTTGGGAATAAATTTCAGAAATCAAATGGGGTTTTATCAGTGGTTTCAAATGTAATTTAATAGGCTTTTTTTCCTAAAAAGTTTAATGCCAAACATTGCATCCTGCTTCCTAGCAGGTTTTCCTTTCTTCCTACTGCAGGCAGCCAGCCTGCATGCTCTCTAACCATAAACATGTGACCTGAGGAAAGATCTGAGCTGCTCTGGCTGTTGCTTTATGGTCTCAGTCCTTAACAAACACAAGAATTTAGAAGAACTTGGAGAATATGAGTCTGATTTCCAGTCCTACCAAATCCATCTCTTGAGAACTTGCAACTATTGGCCTCAGAGAGGTGATTTTCAGAAACGGAGAGTAGTCTGTGGCTTCAAATTTGCTCCCTTGAAGCCGTATGTTATCCCGCAAAGGGCTGTCTCAGCTCCAGAGGGTGCTTTTTAAAAATATTCTTATATTTTAACAGCTTGAAGCTATTAAGTAGGTAGTGTGAGCTGGGCTTTTCATTGTTTTAAAGCAACACCTACATTGGGCCATTACTAACGTCAGAAACTGGCACAGCACGCTCCTTATAAAACCACCTAATTGGGACTCCTGCTACCGAGCTGGAAAGTAGGTTTTGACTTAGCCTAATGCTGGAAGGACATTCATGCCTGGATGTAAGACAGAAGGTTCTTCCAGTTTGTGTTCTGACAGAATAGATCCTTTGGCCATTTATTGTTATTGGGATCGTTACTGACCCTCAGAATGAGAACTGTGGGATCCTTTTTACAGCAACCACATTCCTTTGCTGCTGAGATGAGATACTAATGTATTTTACAACTGTGTATTTTTGGCACGCTACATTAAAAACAATGTAAAGTTCTTTGAACTACAGTTTTAAGGACAGAGCCATTTTCATGACTTCTGGTCAGCTCTGTTACATGAAGCATCACTCGATAATTCCTGCATCCAGCCTCTATCTTTTGTTTGTCTATACCAAGTTTGGAAAAATGAACTTTACATAAAGCTGCCAACTGGTAGAGAATCCTTCATGTGAAAGTTAAACTGCTCCCATGATTAAATACTCTTACTGCCTTTTTTACAAGGAACCAGTGTTTAACAGGTTTGCTAAATACTGTGCGTGCCTGATGTTACTTTCTAAAGCTTTGGAGCAGAGTTCTTTGTCATATCTTGCAGGGTTGAGTCCAAGTTGTCTCCTTGAGAAGTGAAATAAAAAGTTTTCTCATCCAGTATAAAAATGCTGTGAGCAGCATAGGAAGCTTTCCAGTGAAAACAGCATGTGAAGGTGTCATGGTCTTTTCTTCTGTAATCTCATGAAGAAAGTACTGCTCTCAGGGGACTCTGGGCAATAGCTTTACCATTTCCTCTTCAAATGTCACTCTTGCTGCATGCTTTTTGGTACTGGTTTTACTCCCTTTTCTGCATCACTTCACTGCTACTCAGAAAGGTGCCATAGATTTACTACAGAAGTGAGGGTTAAGTACTGGGATTTGTTCCAATCTTTGTCTCTGGAATGTTCTTAGTACATTTTTGTAACATACCATCTTTATTTGCTGCTGAGGATAAGCAGTCCCATATTTTGTCTATTCTTCTAATATCTTCTTGCCTTTTTCTCAACCCCTTACTCTTAAAACACTCCTCAATAAAGGAGCTGCCCAGGGGTTTGTGCTGCACCGTGTTCCACTAGCTTTGTGTTCCTAACCCATGACCCACAGGCGCAACTTGAACTTCGGAACATGTTATTTTGGCCTGAAGTCTGTTCCTGATTCTTCTGTCCCAAGGGTGTTTCTGCTGCTCAGTGATCCCAGTGCGTTACTTGATAAGAGATGTGAATGCTCACCACACAACAGAGTGGGCTTTGTGTGTTTCTGCGGCTGGTGTGGTGTAACCCTGTGACAAGGGCACTCTCCTTGTCTGTCTGTCACACGGCAGACGTGAAAATCGTGTGGCAGGGCATGGGCTGTCTTGTGCAGGCACCAGCTACAGAGTCTGTGTGACCCACAATGGGTGCAGGGTGAGGATGGACATGCACAGTTACTCCATTCATCTGTGTGATAATCCAGTGTGGTCTGCATCATTCTGCATCTACATTATGTGGCATCCCAGAATCACACCTTTCTGCCTGGCTAGCACCATTTGCTATTTTCATTAACAGTTTGGATGAGAGAGTACAGAAAAGGCTTGACTACATTTGCAGGAGCATCAGAGGAGAGGATTAGGATTTGAAATGAATTGACACCCAGAATGCTGGTCAGCAGTGACGAGTGCAAGGTGTGCTGCTCTTGAGCAAGGAAATAGAGCTGCAGCCCTGGCAAGGCAGCAATGCTAGGGTGGGTGTGCTGCGAGGAACCTGGGGACCTGGATGGATCACAGGCTGGGTGCAAGCTTGTGTCATGCTGGGATGATGAACAGGAGGGTACAACCTGCAAGCAGAGGATGCAATCTGCCTGCTCTACTGACATTAATGGGCCTCAGCTCTTCCTAGTTTTGAGCATTGCACTTCCAAAAAATGGGTAGTATTAAAAAGGTGAATGGAGCACACTCTAAAAGGCATGACTTCTGAGAGAATTTCACCCAACTGGAACTGTCTTTTCTTGAACAAAATGGGGGAGGTGTGTGCAAAGGTAATACATCTTAAAAATACTATAAAGCTAAGAGCAAAGGAACAATCTTTGCCTTTGTCCATGGCTCAAAGGTCAAAAGATTATTTCCTTTAAATTGCAGCTATAAATACTGAGATTAAATGTCAGAAGTTTATTCCCCACTCTTAACCATGCTAAGGCTAAAGGAGCATGGGATTGAGGAGACTTTCCTGACAGGTAGGTATCTAAAATCCTCTTGCTGACACAGGAGCTGTGAAGAAGGTCCCTACTAGTCCCATTCCTCATTCTTTGTTCAGAATTCTCAATTCTTAGTCATCATTCAGACTTACGGGATAATCTTGTGGACCCACAATGTGCATCGTCACATTTTCTGTTACACCTGGTGTGTCTGATTAGTTCCTTACAGAGTTCAAATGGATACTGATCCTATGAGAATGCACAGCTTCTGTGAGATACCACAGATACTGATAAACATCTTCATAGTTGGCATTTGTGTTTTCCTAATACATTTCTTGTGAAACCTTGTTTTCCTGACAACCAATTTATTAGAGAATAAATTGAGGTTTGCATATAAAAAGACCTGCCAAGTATCACTTAGGGGCCAGAAGAGAGTCTAATAGAATTATAAAGATGGTTTAGCTGTCTTATAAAGTCATTTTAATTATTCTCTAGGATGGAATCTTACAAGATCTGTAACACATTGAAATATCAAAAGAGTTCTACTAATTTATCTGCTGTTAAAATCTCTATGACTCTACTATGGAGATGCAAGGATTTGCAAGACTCCTACCTGCTCTAATGTTTGTTGTATTAAACCATATGTTCAAACAATATATTAGATGCTTGGAAATCCTACTGTCCTTGTACTTTGAGCTGAGAAAAATTGGTTTCAGCCTCTTTTCTATAGATCCAGGCTGCTGTATTCAAAGTGGTGGCATGTATGTGCTCTGATCTTTTTCTTTCTTTGAAGTCATTGTTATAAGCAGCTGCCAGTAACACTGTCCATACATAAAAGCTGTTGTTTCAGAGCTTTGTTGATGGCTGGGCAATTGCTTCCAATTCATCATTAGTCAATTCTGTGGTAGAAAAAGCAAAATTATTTTAGTGCATTTTAAGTAGACTACACTGTCATATGGGGTGATGTTTGTATAGAGAATTAATAAGTACCATGCTCTGTATAGCAGTGTGTGTGCTGCAGCGTGTCTATTGACTTTGCTGGGAAATCACAACTTCTTCAGCAGGAGAAACTTGGTGAAGATTTGAGTGCCCTTTGTGACAATGAGTCTGCTGAGAATTATCTTAGCTTGTATATAACCTGTATGGGCATTGAAGTTGGATACGACTGCAAGCAGTTTAGCTTAATTCTAAGCTGATTCATTCAAGTATTTCCGACAGAAGTTTAAAATTAATTGGTAAATGGAACTCCTTCTGTTAAGAATGTTTGAAAGCGGACTGGCACACACACTCTTAAAAGACTTTTTGGGGAGCCTAGGGTTTTGGGTGTTATTTTTTAAAATCTATGAAACTGATCTACTAGTAAAAGTTAATTTCTATTTTAAACATAAGTGCTTTGAAGTGGGAAGCCTGTGCTGTCTTTTAACATGTGAAACAGACAGTTTGATCGCCTACTTGGATTCTATTTTGCACAAAAATGCAGCTTGGGAAACATCCCTGTGCTTTCAATTTCATAGAGTAGAAGAGCAGCTCAGAAGTGACTGTAACAGGGTTTGTGTTGACAGGAAGCTGGTCTTACTGTGAGTCACTCTGAAAGGGGGTTTCCATGAATGAAATGACTGAATCTTACTTTGTGTGTCTGTGTAACAGAGAGAAAGAAATGATACAACACGTGCAGTGCAAGAGCTATCCAAATCTGTGCCTGTTAATGGGGTATGGCAAGTACTTCATTCAATCCAGTGAACTATGTCCATTTACTAACAGACTTTTTTCAGCTCTGAGTGCACAAGAATGTGCAAATCAGAAATCTCATTTGGAAAGTTGCATTTCAAGAGAAAATATAATCTGGATAGTGAGAGGTCTGAATGCTGCAGACGTATGAAGCAGAACGTAACCAGGGTGAGAAAATTGCGTGATGAAGACTTGCATGACAGCCCCATCACCTCTGCATGATCTTGGTGTTCCTTTGAGCTTTGTGATTGCTGGATGAAAAGAATCATGTCTTTACCAGTAATTTTTCAAGGTAGTTGTACATGAAGAATAGTGAAAGCAGTGTCATGAATCAGGTGATGCTTCCATCTGTGCTTCACTTTCTTAAAAAGAAATTGTTATGTGCAGAGAATACTTGTCTCCTGCACACGGAAAGACAATTGGAAGAGAGTAAGAAGTGGAAAACCATCTGCGTGCTTCCACCTCACTAGGAAACATGAGGCAGAAGAAAGGCATGTTGGGTTCGGAGGATTCAGAATAGTGATGCTACAAGAAATCTCTGTTCTGCTGCTAGGCACAACGAAAAGGAGCTGGTAAGAGGTTTAACTGACTGTGTGAGTGCTGCCACAGTTCTGGACAATCTTGAAAACATTCTTTACAAAACGTTCAGTACCTTCACTGCCATTTTAAAGAGAGAGAAAACGGGGAAAGGACTATTTAAAACAAAGAAAAAAGTTGTGATTTCTTTCTTGCTTAAAAAAAAAACAAACCAACCCCAAACCCGCCACCCACACATGTGAATGGTTTTGGAGTCTGCTATGTTTGTGCTGAGTTTAGACATGTCTATTACAGTGGGATTTCTGTTCTCAACCATTGCTTCTGCAGTGACACAGGGACTTCACAACTGTGCTCTCTGCGTGAGTTTTGTATTAACTGCTTTGAATTACTGCTATATAGAAGCTGTCTTAAACCAATTCCAAAACCCCCCAGAAAGTGTTCAGACCTGGGTTGTCTCCTCTTAAGCGCTTGACAGTAAATGGAGCGAACAGCTCAGTCGAGAGCAGGGCACCCCGGGCAGTTGCTGTTCAACCTCCTTGGGGCACCGGGAGGCGGGAGCTGCAGCGTGGGCTCAGGATGTGCCGGCAGATGGGAGCTGCCCGCAAGGCCCAGCTGGAAAGCTCTGGGAGCAGTTGAGGAGAATCTGTGACTCTTTTCCCCTCCCATTTCCCCTACGCTGTGTTTATTCTGTGTGCTGGCAGCTGCTGCTTGAATCTGTGGCTTGACTAGTTGCATGTGCCTTGCCACTGGGCTCTCCTCTCCCTCCTCTGTGGTCTGAGGGACCTTTGTATCAATCTTGTTTGTGTTTAATACTGGTATCGAGTATTGCAATGTGGTCCCCTTCACTTCTGGAAGTGCGCAGGGAGCATCATGATGAGAAACAGCAATGTGTAAGCATTTTGTACTGGCTGTTCTTCTGCCAAAGGCAGCAGTTCCATTGGTCCTCAGGACTTGCACAGTTCATACAGTGACTTGTAGAGAGGTATGTGTGCTTCATGTTGCTGTGGGAGGACAGACCTTCCTCTTCTAGGAAAAGAAGTAACCCTGACTAACATGTATGCTTACTACTACTCCTTCACCCTAAATCATTTTTAAAAGATGATGTAAGCAAGATGAAAACTCAGATTTGATAATTAAGTTTCCATTCCAAACCTACAGTCACCACTGGAGTCTCATAAATCACCACTCATCTACATGAATTCTTCATACACTCATGTGCTCTTTTAAGCCAGAAACAAACCCCTTGCATGTTCTGATTTATGTATGAACCTTTCAGTACTACTGCCGGTGATGAATAATCTTTTCAAGCAGATATTACTTAACAAATTCAATAGCACTGCATTTTTAAGAGGCTAAGGGGAGATGCCTTCTGAGTTAGATATTGTTGAACTCAATCTGTGAAAGCAGCTGCAGGGAATCCAGACTTCATTTGAGCCCCAGCTATTTGGCATTGAATTATGAAGGTATTCTGAAGTGAAACGGGAAAAGTTGTGCAATTCCACAAGGAGCAGAGTCTAAAACAAACTCCAGGTTTAAATTTTCTGGAATTTGGTGTTTTGTTTGTTCTATATCCATGACTACATAGCTGCTGGAAGCAGACTTTTTTCATCAAATGTGGCTCACATGGAACACTTGTAGTCGTCACAGTAATTCCTGGTCTGTTAGTCTCCTGGGCTGTGGATATCAGCCCTCTGGCCAGGCTGCCTTGCTTTCTAATGCTCCACCAGTATGCCTCGCCCTGTGCTTGAGGGAATCTCTTCAGCACAAGACAGTGTTTTGTCTTAGCTACAAAACAGTGAAGCTGGAGAATCAAGACTTGTTATGCTGAAATTGTGAAACACGATGGGTCATCAGACTCCTTTCATAGGGCCAGAGGATGACCCTTTTGGAGTAAAGAGTCCAATTTGCTGCAGATACAGGCCACTTATCCAAATTTCTTTCTGTAAGACTTTGTTTTGGAGGGTGCAAAAGCCCCTCCATAAAGTTACCTCTGTCACCCATGTGTGTTCATTGCTTTTGCAGTTTGCCTCGGTACCAAGCTATACTTGTGACGTGGTTTGTATGTTTTATTTGAGGTATGTATGATAGCTTCAGGGGACCAACTTTCCTGCATTTTGGTCAAAACTGCAGTGCAAAACGACCTGCAGCATTACGCTACAGTATGTTGGATGTGGCTCCTGAATGGGAATGAAAAGTGTTCAATCACTTGTGTGTTATTTTGTGGAAGTGGAAGTAGCAGTGAACTTTAGGAAGGCACCAGACTTGCTGAATTTGTGGCTTTCCTTGCCTGGTGATTCCCCAGTGCTTTCACATCATCAGAGAGCATGGAGATGTCAGTCACTATTTCTGCTGACCTAGTTCTTCCTTTTTTAACCTGGATACTCTGTGAACTGGAGTTGGTTTGGGTGAGAAGTGACAGCTGACGGAACAGGGAGCAACAACTCTTCTCCCATGTTCAAACCTGAACTACAGTTACACAGCAAGCCATTTGTGGATTAGGGGCATTTAATTTTGAGCAGGATATGTTAGAGCAAAAATCCCGTAGTGCTGATGCGGAGATTTTTAGCATTTTTGAAGCATTTGCAGTCGAAGGGCTGCAATGTTTTTCATGCTGTTCCTCTGTGGGCTGGCTCAAGTTTGCTGGTTATGAAACAAGTGACATTGCTGGGTGATTTTCTCAGGAAATGGTGCTCCCTCTGTCCTGGCCTGGGTCTGTGCGCATACAGCATATTCTCTATTAGGCTGCAGCAGCTCTGGTGCTAGTGTCAGCTCAATTTCCTCCTCTTAACTGCATGCCAAGGGCTAGATGCCAAAAGCTGGCAATGAAACAGCTCTGGGAAGAACCTAGACCAGGAGCGAAAGAGGACGTGGGGAGGATGCCAAGGCTTACAGAAGCAAGAGACAGCAACTGCCAGGATGGCGACTGAGAAAGGACCGCATCTCCTGGCACCATTTTCCTTGGTCCAGTAGAAGGGAAAGGAGCTGTTAATGCTAGAGACAACTTTTAGTCTTTTTCTGTAAATATTTCTGGGCTATCTGCATGTCTACCTGGGAAAAAAACTAACCAAAACCTCAGACAAAACCTCTGTGAAAACACCCTGTTCCACACATACTTTTAAGGGAAAAGAGAATGAGAAGATGAGCAGATATGAGAGGGTCAGTGATACAGTTCAGTGACTATAGAAGGGGTCTATGTATGTGCTTGTGAGGATGTGGTGAGATCCCACATATCTCAGGTCCTACTACCTGGGAGCAGGAGGCTTGAAACTTGTTCGTGAAGAAAGAAGTGGTGGTTGAACAGGTCCTTCAGCCTGTGACATGAAAAGAGCTATAGAAGTAGGTCTCAGCGAGTGAGTGTGTGAGAGGATGACAAAAATATCCTGAGCGCAGGTAAATCAGCATCTTGTGACAAGAATGAAGTGTGGGCTTATATGTACAACTTGGATGACATTTGATGTGTCATGCAGAAAGTCATACTGCATGCACTAGAAGATCACGAGTTCTTAAAAACCACGATGCTTCCTTTAGAGTAACGACATGACAATTAAAACGACGGCAGCTCAAGATACTCCTCATCTTTCACATTGGAGCATTTACTATGCTCCTGGATTGTATTTGTCGGGGTTGTTTCTCTGCAGCTTTGAGGCAAGGGAACTTAATTAAATACCGAGATGAAAGGTTAATTCATTATCACTGGCTGCCAAGGTCTGCCTCAGCCTTGGTCCAGTGCTACCTGCTGCGGGTCACTGTGTCCCGCTGCGGTTCCTAGCTGGTGCAGCACGAGGCTCCACATTAGCTGTTGGTGAGGCTGCCGAGGAGGGCAGACTGGCCTGGCCTCGAAGCAAGGTGCAGTTAACTTGATGTACGTCCCTTGTCTGATGCTTGCTGCTGCGCAGTGACACAGTTGGAACACCAAGTGCTGTCAGTCCCGGGCAGCCTGGAGCAGGGGGCCTGGGACCAGGTTTGGGCTCTGCTGGGAATGTGCTGTGATTTCTAGTGAGTTTTCTGCCTTTGTTTCCTCTCACCTCAGCCTGTCTGTTCTGATTTTCATTTTGTTGGGAAAGGAATATCAGGATTATCTCTTTCTCAACAGCTAAATGTCTCTTTGAAGTATTCCAAATTAAAAAAAAGAGCTCTTCTCTCTTTACTCCAGCCTTTATTTAAAATTAAAATCTTGTCTCTCATACAAATGATAATACTGGCCTTGAATCCCTGTGAGCAAGCAGGCTGTGTTGTCATTTGTGTTACTGTTGAGGTTGCCAGTTAGATCTGACAGCAACATTTTGCATGGATTCTGGGCATATGGACAGCTGGCAGAGCACTGGTGGATTCCTGTTTTACACGTGTGTTTTACTCCTTTCCTCAGATTTTGGAGCTGTTGCATCCAGTGCTCAATCCTGCAATGCCAGTGCTTTGGAACAGGGTTATGTCCTTACTGAAGAGAGAGGTGTTTTTACAGTGAGAGTGAACTGCGGATCATGGCTTTGCAGTGCTGTGAAATTCCATGTATACCATGTTCTTTTTCTTATCTTGTGGAAAAATATCTTCTGTTCTCCTTTCCTCCTCGAGGCATTTAAGCATCTATGGATCTGTATACATTTAAATAACAGCTAACGGATATGCCCCTGTCACTATAGAGCAGATTTTTCATACTGCAGTGATTAGAAGAGGGTAGGAAAAGCCAATATAGCAATATGATTGGCATATGAGAAACTAGTGCCAAATCAGCACCAACACAATTTAGTGCAGCTTTTTCTCTGGAAAGCAGCCATGGCTATGCTGGGACATTGCTGGTCTTGTCTAAAAGGATTCACGTGCACCTCCTCAGGTGCTGTCACTTGAGGGACTGGCCCAGCTCTGCTGGGACAAACCAGTGTCAGAGGACTGTGGGAACAGACCTGCGGTGCCAAACAAGCTGTTTCTCTGCCCACCTTCATGTTTCACAGGGCTGCAAAAGCAGAACAGTCAGTTGACACATGGTGAGTTTAAAAAAAGAGAAAGAAGAAACCAAACATCAGGGTGTAACTGAACAACAGCAGGGCTGCTATTTTTGTCAGAACTCGTCTAGCCTTCCTGACCCAGTCCCACACAGTTGCTGCAGCTCTAAGGAACACAGCGCTGCATCTTTGCATAGCACAGCTCTCCAACTAGAAGAACCTGCTCAAATACAATTGGTTTTACTGCTATTGTTAAAAATCCCTGCTCTCCTGGGTCTCCCTATTGTAAAAGCTTCCCCAGCTTATCAATAGCATATCTATTACGTGGCACTTGTCTTTACTGTGAAGCTCTGCCAGCCACTGCCAGGCAGCCGCTCATCACACAGTAAATCTGCTTTTAACTGCGTTGGAACAAAAGCCTAATGTAGTGTGCAAAATAGAAAGAGGGAGGCAAAAGTGATAAAAATCAAATTAGATTCACTACGCACACAAATTTTCAAACCCAAAGCACAGTGATGCTGGGGGTAGAGGGAAGAAAACAGCTTTAACAACAAGTCAGAAAAGCAGATTGCTGTCCTTGCTTCGCTTCTGGAGTTGCTTTGCATTCCGCAGGCACAACCAGGGGACACCACAGCGGGGCTCAGGCAGATGTGCCTGCAGCTGGTCACTGTGGTGGTTTAGAATATGTCTCTCTTCACCAACTGTCTGTTCCCCTTCCCAAGGCAGAAACAGCATCCCCATGGTGGCGAGTGCAGTGAGGTCTGCGAGCCCTTATCCATGCTATGCAGAGCCCTGCAGCTTGGCCCGAGCTACAGCGTGCATGAAGGTTCCAGGGTTTACAGTGAACTAAAAGGCGTCCTCGCAGCCGAGAGGGTCCAGTGGGCCTTGTCAGAGGGTGGCAGCACATGGCTTGGTCTTGGTGACACCTTACTGCTGTGAACATCTGCCCAGGGCCTTCTGCAGACCCAGGAAGGGTGCCTGGCCAGTTCCAGGTGTGCTGGTATAGCATCTATTAATTAGCAAAGTGCTTATGTTGCATTAGCCATTCCAGGAAAGTCTGATTTATGCTGCTACAGTAAACAGCCTTTTTTCTTGATGGGAATGTGCACTGGTTGGGTTCAGGTTTTCCATCGGTGGGGCTGTACCTACAGGATATGGGGGCAGAGCTAGCTGGCAGAAACAGTGCAGATTAACACTGGCTCTGCTTAAAGAGGGAGGACTGGCTGCTCTGGCCCCAAAGCAGCAGCTTTACTAGGACAGCAGAAGAAACCCTGTGGTTCCTCCTGCCCCAGTGCTTGTGGTGCAGCTTTTCTCACCCTCCTTGCAGCTTGTTTTTGAAAGCAGCTGCCTTATCTGGTCAGAGCAGCAACTTTAACTTTGTTTAATTGTGAAGAAAACCTGTGTTCAGGCAACACTAAGGAGGGAAGGGCAGAGAGAACACCACTGAGGACTGCACCGTCCTGCTGGGCTGTGGTCCAGGCTTGGCATGGATGCAGTTGCTGCCGCAGAGGCATTTCCTTGTTGGGCAGGAGCTCTCAGTAGCTGTTACCTGTGAATGCTGTTTATTGTGGATGGAGGAGGAGCGCTCAGAAGTTTGCAGCTCCATGTTGTGCTCAGAAAACACTCCTGGTCTTCTCAATTTCATGTTCCCCCCTTGCAGATTTGTCAGCTCCTGGTTGCGCCTTCAGGATGTGAAGGTGCTGATGTGTTAATGTCGGTCTGGTTTCGCTCCAGGGTTGGAGTCACAGCCAAGGGGAAGGATTTGCAAAATGTGTTAAACGGGCCCAGTGTGAGAGTTCATAGTGAAATGCAAAGTGAGGGCTCTGGTACACCCCACTTCCCTCCTCTTGCATTGAGGGTGTGCTCGCCTGTGCCATGGCTGCAGGCTGGCACTGAGTGGGGCCATTCTGCCTTCACCTGTGAACCAGGCCTGTGCCCACAGTGCCCAGCAGACAGCCAGGTGCCTTCTGCCTTACCTCTGCCTCTCTTTTCTTCTTTCTTGCATTGCTGCTCTATTCCTCTCCAATTTCCTCCCTTTCTCTTATCCATATTAAGCAGACCCATCATGAGTGGGTTAGTTCTGGGACCTCACTGTATAATAACAATGATTACCAGTGTTCTTCATCTTTTTTTACTATGTGAAAATACAAAAGCATACGTGCTATTGTAATTCTTGCACCAAGAGTTGGCTTTACCTTACGAAGCAAGTCTGGGTGTAATTTGCACCTTAGCAGAAGGGAATGTCTAAGGAAACAACCTTCTGGAAACAGTGCGTTGCAGTGGCGCAGACTGGACAGTTTTCTGTCTGCCTTTGCAGCAGAACCCCGAAGAGACAGCCCGTGAATGCAGAGGCTGTTTCCCTCTTCACGCTGACACTTCAGCTCATATAGCTGGGATTATCTGAAGGTACTTTACACTCAAATAAGTTGGTGGAGGAAATCAGAAAATCCCATACTGATAAACTAATACTGAAGCCAAGAACTTGGGAAGCAACTTGTAACTGGAAGTGCTAGTGTTTTCTTGTGTGCACCTGGTAGCAGATAATCCATGGAACAAAACAGCCATGAATAATGCACTGAACTGTGCCTGGCCTGAGTTCCTAAAACAAGCTCATTCTTGGAGCTGTGGCAGTGCATTGGTTGGGCTGTTGGGTCTCTGTGCTGCCGTGGTGTGTGTTGGTGTGAGTGGTGCCCGGGCTGCTGCGGCTGCTCACCCCCAGCACCCGTGTCGCCCGTTGACGAAGCAGAACTCGGGCAGTGGAGGAGGGAGCCTTTACTGTGCAGAGCCACGTGTGAGAGGGGGGACTTCTGACTGGGCAGTGCCAGGAGCCTTAATTTGCTCCAAGGTGTGCAAGAATATTCCTCTGATCACTGAGCTTGAGTGCATCTCTGCTGCAGAGGGGCACAGACAAGCTACCTCGGACACTATTCACCTGACCGCGGCAGCAGAGACATTGGCACAGGCTGCAAAACCTACCTGGGACTGAGCCAGACTTACTGGAGATGGGGGAGGAAAGCTGTGGTTGTACCCCATTGGCATGACTGGAGAGCAATGGGAGGCTCTGGCGCAGCCCTTCCTTGGGGCCTTTCAGCTGCATCCAGCTCGGCATGCCAGCCCCACTCACGGCCACACTGTTCTGTGCACACCAGGAGCTTAGTGCTGCATTGCAAATTGTTGTTCAGAACAGCGGAGCTGTCGTGTCCTTTGCTGTTTGGCACAACTTGCTTCCAAGCCTCTGGGACACGTGAAGGTTTCCCAATTTGCTCTTGTTCCTGGATTCTGCTAATGCTGAGTTTTCTGCAGAAACTCCACTTGCACAAACACATCTAGCAGCACAGCACCGGGCTGTGCACGAACAAAAGAAACTAGCGGATGCTGAAAGGACGAACACTTGTGTTTTGTTTCCTCGGTGTGCAATTGGCACAGTGTTTGAAATGGTGGCACTCGGTAAAGATGTTTCCTGGATTGAAGACAGGAGGAGAAGCCATTGCTCCCTTGGGAAGTGGCCAGAAGACCCCCTTGCGGGATGTGGTGGGAGGTTTAGCCCACCCTGCCAGGGAACTGGCAGGGGCTGCTAGAGGGGGTGTGGGATGCTGAATGGGGATATAGGATGGGGATGTAGGATGGCCCAGCTTGCCCAGCAAGCCCCCAGCGCTACTGCTCACTGAGCTCTTCCCAAAATCCCTGTGCCAGGAGCTGGTGCCTGCCTCCCGCTGGTTAGGATTCATTGCTGTGCAGTGGCTCCACATGGCTTGGGCAGCCTCAGTGCTGGCTGAGAGGGCAGTTTGAGGGGGATGGTATTCAGCCCTTGGAAGAAGGGGAGAAGATGCTGTGGAGGCAGGAGCGGATGTGGGAGAAGATGTGTGGCAGAAAGGTGAGAGCATTATGTGAACATGTGTGATTAGTCGTGCCAATGCAAGTGCGTTTAACATTATGGTGTTAGGTGGACAATAACGCTGAAATTTCTCATTTTGTTCTTTCTTCTCTTTGCTGCACTTCTTTCTCATGTTTTCCTCTTTACCGATGCTTTTCACTCTCCTAATCAGCTCCAAAACCATAACAAGAACATGGTCTCTTCTGCTTTAAGAAATGAAATTATTGTAATAATAATCAAACAGGTGAGCAAGATCCTCTGATCATTCTTTCTCATAAGCAGAAAATGCACTCACCGCTTTCCTTCCCCCCCATGTAGGTCTGGAGAGCTGTACGGCTGAGCCATGAAGTAGGGGAAGGGCTTCTTCCTCAGGCATGTGTTACTGAGAAGGGGTGCTTAGAAAAAACCCAAAACTTTCCACTCTGCTGCAGGAAATGACACTGTCGTGCTGGAATTTACAATGAAGTTGTGAATGTGGCTGAAGCCTGGGGCTTCTCCACGAGAAGGCCCCTTTGGCCAGCTGCATTCAGCTCTAATGAGAGGGCTAAATTCTCCCTGAAAGACATGTTTTCCATTTGGCCCCTTTTCCTTCATCAATCGCTGTCACTGTAGACAGAAGGCCCCGCATGCAGCTTCCCTTCAGCCTGTGTGCCACTCTGGGGCCGCGCTCCGCAGAGGACAGGCTGGCCTACTAAAATGCATCTCTGAGCCCCCCGAACAATAGCGCTTTGTGTGAGCAGCACAGTGCAGGCTCAGTTTCCCAGGCTTTTCCTTTTCTCCGCTCCCCTCTCCCGCTGGAAGCCCGCAGCGATGCGGGAGCGGGCTGAGGCTGCTCCCACCGGTGGCAAACAAAGAGGCGAGGGGCTGAGGAGTCGGTGCACAGGGTGGTGTTCCCTCCTCCCCACCGCCTGCTCCAAGGGCAGGTACTTGCAGACTATGTGCTTCAAGTACAACAGAGTCAGCAACGTGCAGCTCTGGTGTGCCTGGCAGCTTGGTACTGTGGCTTCAAGTGTCCCTGCACTCCTGGTGCTGGGACTTGCCGCTCCGCAGCACTGTTCAGGATGGGTAAAGATGCTGGAGTGAGAAAAAACAGGGTGAAGCTTGAAAAAGAAACTCTAGTGGTAGGACAAGGGGGAATGGCTTTAAACTTAAACAGGGGAAGTTTAGGTTAGATCTAAGGAAGAAGTTCTTCACAGTGAGGGTGGTGAGGCACTGGAATAGGTTGCCCAAGGAAGTTGTGAATGCTCCAACCCTGGAGATGTTCAAGGCCAGGCTGGACAGAGCCTTGGGTGACATAGTTTAGTGTGTGGTGTCCCTGCTCATGGCAGGGGGGTTGGAACTAGATGATCTTAAGGTCCTTTCCAACCCTAACTATTCTATGATTCTATGATTCTAAAATAGGCTGAATCTTTGCAGCAAGTTGATGGCCAGCAGTGATATCTAGCCTTGCACACAAGCTTTGAATCAACAGACATCAGAGTACCCCCCAGAAGAAAGCAGGAACGCTAACTCCATTTGCAGGCAAGGAATTGGGGGAATGCTTAAGACCTCAGTGCCCCAGATCAGTACTCATTTCATCCCAGCGCCTGCCTGCTCCTCCTGCCTTGTGCCTCTTGCTGCTGCCAAATGATGGCTCTGTTTTGTTGCAGGGAGTTTAGGGACCACCACGTCCAGGCTGGGAAGGGGTCAGTGAAGGGGCTGTTTCACGGGGGCACACAGGCAGGCATGCGCTGTCCCTGGGAAAAGCTCCCATAATAACTGCCCTCTGACTGGGACCAAAGCAGGTCCAGGCTCTGGCCATCCTGCACTCACGAGTTCTGGATCCAAAAGCGCCTAAAAATGCAATTAGTGGGTTTCACACTGCAAATGGAGAAACAGAGATCATGTGTGACTAAACTGATGACAAACAATAAAGAGCAGTGACCCGAATGTCAGAAAGCCAGTCAGTGCCTGACAGCCACTGGTGCGCTGCAGCATTTCTTTGGCTTTAGCTGGACCTGGCACACACAGTTTTGTAAGGTCTGCCTTGGGGAATGAGCCCCAAAGCTGCTGCAGTCTGCTGCCCCATGCCAGGCCTCACCAGTTACCGTATGGTCTGCCTTATCTGCAAAGAAAGTGGTAGGAAAAGCTGTTTCTTATTTATAGGGTAGTCACAAGCAGTCCTAATCTGCAAGGTGCAGAGCCACTGGTGATGTAAATGGATTGAGGAATAGCTGCATCTTGCATGCGATAAAAATGGGCTTAATCCTCCAAAAGAAAATTGCCACTGTATAACCTACAGAGAGGAGCTGAGAACACAGTTCTTTGTGTGATAGGCTTAATATCTGCAGGATCTGGCCTTGTATCTGAAGTCATTGATACTGCTGGATGCGAATTCAGGGATGATAAAAAGACGTTGCTAAAAGAGCAGCAAGCTCCTCCTCTAGTGCAAGTTCTTTTTTTGGTCTGTTGCTACAGCAACTCTCTACTAAGAACAAAGATGACAGCAAGATATTAAATTTTGCAGCAACTCAATTGACTCTTGATTTGCCTCCTTTTTTGCCTTCAGTAACTGAATCCTACTCCACTAATTGTGTTAGATTTCAGATAGAAATCATGCCTTCCTGTGACAAGAATTCCTGTGTTGCTTTTTCCTCCTTCCCCTTAGAAACCAATTAAATCAAATCAACTTATTTAAATCCAGTGGGTGATTACAAATACTAGATTTCTTGGCCTTATTTCTTTTGCATGTGGACATCATGTATTTTAAGCCACAACTCACATTCTGTGCCAAAATCCCCAAAGCCTTAATATTCTTTAAAAAGAAACAAACAGTTCTTGGCAAGTTTGGTTTTGGCAAAGTTCAATTTATGCCAGTGGCATAGATGAGAAATGTAAAATCTAAATTACTGTAACAGAGGTCGTCTGAATTGATGAATATTAAAATTGGTTTTAAAGCAACACTGCATTTATGTTCCTCTTCCCCTACCCCACAGTCCTTATCTCTGATAGGCAGATGGTGAGAAAGCCCCTGAATCTGCATCTCCAGGCTCATCTCTACACTTGCAGAATCACCCAGTTATGGCAGAACACAGTTTGACAAATGGCTCGCCTTCCCTTTGGTGGGACTGTCATCTTCAGAGCTCCAGCCTCAGATGGTGGAGGTCAAGAACTTCAGTGTGAAGACAGCTATAGCCAAACCTTTGGAGTGACCGTCATCTGTGTGTGCCAGCTCTGGACTGGGTTAACCATGCTCACCACTGCTGAAAATGGGTGCAGGGAGAAGAAAGGCCAATGAAGTTGTCTTAGATGACACAACGCATAAACTGCTACTAAAACTGTGATGGTCTCCTGGGAGCAGATAACCAGGAGAGAAGCACAGTCTCATATGGGCAAAGTATAGGTCAGATCACATCCAAACTACAAATGCAAGTGCAACAAACAACACAGGTTTGTACCAAAGCCTTGAAGGTCATGGGAAGCCAGGCTGGGGTGGGTGGAAGATGGCAACAGCTCAGGATTGTGCTATGTGGTGGAGCTGCTTCTGCCAGGAGGCTGGGGTGAGGTAATCCTCACCCATGGGGAGGGAGAGAATGGGAAAATGGGGACAGAGAGCAGCAACGACATATCAGAAAAGGGGGTCAACTGTCTCACATGAAATACTCGATATTTACCTTTACTCTGAATTAGTGGGAGGATAAATAACAGCGTAGCTCTGGCGGCTTCAGATTCAGCACAGGGTGTAGAGGAGGGACTAGCCTAAGTGTAAGTCTGGGTCACTGTGATTTTGTACAAGATTAAATCTAAGGAAGCAGACCACTGGAGTGAACCAGAAACAAGGTTCCTGTTGCTTTTCCCTCAAAGCTGTTACGCAAAAGGACTTATTATTTGTGGGCTTAAGTAGTACAGGGCAAATGACTCCAACCTGTCTTATGGGTAGGACTTAAACAACTAGTTGGATTTCAAATGCACGCCTTGGATATTAATATGCAACGTTGTGCAGGTGATGCCCTTCCTGCAAAGCCTGAGACAGCAGACCCTACCACCTTTTGCAGGGACAGCAGTGAATACTCCTCTCTGAAAGGAAGGATGTGGGAGTGTTTGGAAGCTCCTCTGTAGAAGCAGCGTGTCTTTGTGCCACCTTCCACCAGCACCCAACCCTGGGTGCTCCCTCCTGTCAGATGTGCCCTCTCCCTGAAGCAGTGGCTGCACGGGCACCAGCAGAACCTGCAGGTTGCAACAGAGAAAGGAAAGCGCAGCTTTCACTGCACGGTCTTGGTAATCTCCCCAAGGAAATAAGAGGTAACAGATCTTTAGCAGGAAACTGCCAGCAAGAGACCTTTCACAACCGCTTAAGCAATGTGTAGTGCAACTTTGGCCTTGCAGAGTTACGCCAAATTTTGAGTAGATCGTGAGTCAAATGTCTTTTACAGGAGAATTACACCTACTGGGAAGAACTGCTGTTGCTGTGTTGTTTATCATAATACCTCACGCTTCCAGTCACGAGTGAATATTTCCATTTCTTACAGTGATTTGTATTGACCAGCATAATGCTAAATTCTACTCTTACTACAAAGGCTTAAAAATGGTAACAGTGATAGACAGGTATCCAGATGGGCTCATATTTTTAGAGCACTCTTTTTCTCCTCTAAATATCAATGTCTTCAAAGATACTGACTTGTATATTTTGAAGATAACCTTCTACTTACATCTGAGCTGCTGGAAGCCCAAATAAAATAAACATAAAAAGCAAACTTCTGGGATGCTGAAAAGGAACACATTGGTTCCCAAATTACATCCTCCTACACAAACCGTTAGGGAGCAAAGAAGCCCTATTCCATGGTTCCCTCTTTGCTAAGAGTTCCTAGTAAAAATAGGCTTGTTACCCATGGACATTAGTGAAGGTAAACTGCAAATAATCTGGAGAATAGATGGTAGAAGCTGCTTACAGTAAATTTGCTGCCCCTTTGGTGCTGTCCACAGCAGAGAACATCTCCAAAAGATTCCCAACACAGCTGTGTCGGCTCAAGGCTGTTGTTGTGGGACACATGGAGAACTCCAGCAGCTTTCCAACTGCAGCTCATGCTGAGCATCACTTCCAGGACTGCTAAAGGAGGGACTCTGGATCAGCTCACCTTATTTTTGTAGATCTGCATCCAAAAACCTGTATAGTATAAGAAAGGCCACGGATGGAAGGACAGCAATTGCTTCTTTTTCCCCCTTACAATTGCAGCTTTTCTTTGCTCATCATCCCATGAAGACTGCTCTCTCCTGTGCTGTCTGAAGTGCGCTCTGCTTCTCAAGGATTGTAGTGAAGCACTTACAGGTTTGGAGTAATTTGCTGAGAAGGGCTATTTCCAGTGTCCTGGTGGGAAAGGAGAAGAGAAGAAATCCCCAGGTTATGCCTAGGGGTCAGAGCTTTAGCCACTGATGCAAGGCCAAGTGCAACAGGCAGGCTAATGAGAAAGTGGCTTCTTTTTCCTAAATCTACTCTCTAGTTTGTTCTTCCAGCTCTGTATCTGGTGAAGGAACCATACCAATACCCTCCTGGAGAAATGGGACATATTTTTCATCTGAGCATCTCAAACGGTTCAAGAATGTCTTAAGTCTTGCAGCCTCCCAGAGTTTTCACATGGAAAACCTAAGGCATATGGACATCAAGATTCATCTTTGGAAGCAGTTATTTTGAGTGCAGCATATAGCTATGTCAGTGCCCAGTTACAGTGGTACTTCACTACACACAGATAAAAAAGGGCACGGAAGGACATCTAGGAATAGTTGCTATCACCAAGCAGGGGTCTACGGTGACTTCCCAGATAGGTTGCAAAGGGTCCTGCAACATATCAAAGGTGAAGGTCATCCCACTTCCCCAAGTCCATCAAACCGATGCGTGGCATAGGGAATTCTACATTTCGAAGATCTCAGAAAGGCAGAAAGACCAAGGAAGATTTGGGGTCACGTGGCACGAGCTGCCTTACTCTGGGATGGGTAACTGGCAGCAATGCTGCAGCTCTTAATACCTGTGTGAAGTTGTGAAAGGTTTTAACAAACAGCTGGATGTCCACATCAGACAAGGCTTGGCTTGCCCATCCAGCCTGTTTCCAGCCTACCTTTTCAATGCCATACTAACCAAGAGCTGGTATGACCAGAGGGTCTGCCCGACTTATGGCAATAGTATGAGAGTATCCTTCTGAAAACTGTATTTGCATACTCTTCTAAGGCAAGTGAGTATACATTAAGCATGTCTTGAAACACTTACAGTTTGAGGCTGGAAACAAAGAGTGCAAGACAGCTTCTGCCTAAAGAATTTTCCTTAATTTAGGAATTGCTTTAAGCAAACATTACCTCTGCTTCCTGAGCACACTCAAGGCTACTGCCCTGGAAATAATCTGCATTAGCCTTACTGGAGTGACCACGTTGCCATAGTTACTGTTGGTTTCTCTATATCTCAAGCTTGAAGTATTTATTATGATTAAATCCCATCCCATTCTTCATTGAAAAATTCCATGTTGGAAGTGCCACAAAGTGAATTATAACGTAATCCTTCCCTTTAAAAAGCTGTTTTAAGTAGAAATTCCACAAATGATCTTAGACGTTGATATTTATTAAAGATAATTACTTGTGATTGGATTATTTTTCTTCAGACACCGCTGCTTCTTCTTTATTCTCACTGATATCTGAATAGCAGGAAATCCTGATGCTATAATATGATTTCAGGATTTTTTGTTTCTTTTACCACTACATTACAGACCATTCTGATAAACGAGGTTTAACATCCCCAGATGCTCCACTTTGACCTCAGAGGCAGCCACACAAGTTGGAACCAATCTGGCAAGAAAATCAAAATCTGTCCTGTGGCACAGCTTGTTATTAGAAAATTTTGGTGCTTGGTCTCCTAACACTTGTGAGGGTTAGAGGGAGAAGTAACCTCCATGGGGATTAATCTGTCACAAATGGCCCATGCTTCTCTTTTTCTGTTCGTTTTCTTATTTGCAGAAAGTGAGCTCTGAACTATAAGGTCCCAACTGCAGTGGTCTTTGCTGCAAAGGAATGCAACATCATTATCCCTGTGCTTTACAAGCATGTACTTGTCATGTAAGTTAGCTTTCTTCGCTTTGGAAAATTATATACCGTAGTTGAACACAACACTTCTTTTCCCCATTCCAATGGCACCCACTCCAGAAACCTGATATTCCTGAGGATCATTCTCTGGCACCTCTCAGCTTTCCCTGGTGTCCTCTCCAGCCTGGCTCCAACTATAGCCCTGGGCAGCCTTTCTTCCATGAGGCTAACCCCGAGCTTGGGCATTGCACACAGCATCCCAGCCCCTTCCTGGATTCCCCTGGTAGGACGGCAGCTATGTTCATTGTTCCCAGAAAGTCAGGTTTCTGCTCATCCCTGGG
This sequence comes from Nestor notabilis, assembly GCF_000696875.1. NCBI lineage: Eukaryota > Metazoa > Chordata > Aves > Psittaciformes > Psittacidae > Nestor > Nestor notabilis. The sequence continues at coordinate 29,913 of NW_009944899.1, forward strand.
TAGCACTGGAGCAGCTCTCTGCCGTGCTTGGGTTTTCCAGCAGCATGTGGACCCCACCGGGCTCAGCAGCTCAAGACTGTCACTTGGCTTGCAGAATGCTTGGCATTATTCTTCTTTCCCACTAGAGTAGTTCTGCCAAAAACTCTGTTTCTATGCTAAGCAAGATTTACTACCAAACTCATGTTTTGGAGCAGCAGATAAACATCTCATGTGAATGGTGCAGAGGAGCAGCCCATTAATGGAGAGGATTCTCTGAGGCAGACTGAGGTTTATCTCCCAACCCTTTTGTTTGCTAGGTGATTTACTATGGCCAGTAAAATGCTCCATTTTCTCCTTTCTTCAGTTACAATGTCCTATTATTTTCTTGTTTTCATGCCTGCACCCAGACAGCCAGGAATCGGCCCCAGCACTGCTCAGCCCACTCCTCTCTTAAGGTCTGTCACACATTGATTTTCTGGACAGAATCTTTCCCAGTGAAAAATCTTGCCATGTTCCCATTCTGTACCAATTTGTGGTATTTTTCTCTTTTCCTTTATCACAGCCACTAGGAGTTTAATAGACTGCTGATCTCTCTTCCATTTCCCCGTGTCAGATGTATTGCCCACCTCTAAGAATTCCTCACACAACCTAAGCAAAACTTTGGAGATAAGTTTTTCTTCTAGTCACCCCTCTGCATGCAGCATTTTCACTCATTCCTGTCTGCCTTCTGCATCGTCCATTCTGCCAAATGATAACGTGCTGTACTGCCAGCTGGCTCGTCTGTCCTGTCCCACCATTCTCAGCACTGCAGAACTGCTCAGACCAAGCTAAATTGTGTTTCAAAGATATTTTGACACAAAATGCTAATGGTATTGGTAAGTGAAGCAAACAAAACAGAAGCAGGGCCAATGTGCTCCCTGCACTGCTGAGGGTCTGCAGCTGGTGGACAGACACATCTCTGGGCACAGAGTGGGCACAACATCCTGGCTTCCCCATCACACATTAATAGCTTCCCCCCTCTCACCCCTTTTCTTCATCTCAGTTCAGGAATTGTTGTTTTCCAGACTTCCTGGTTGTTCTCCACTGAGATGTCAACACTCCCTTGCTGATGTTCCTCTAATCCCACCCCACCTTCCTTGCTGAGATCAGGGAAGCACGTCCTGCACTCGGGTCCCTCCTGCATCCTTTCAGCTCACTCACAGGATTACTCACAGTGTCTTTCATTCTCCACTTGTTCCGTCCTGCCTCTTTTGTGCTGGCTGCACCCAACCCTCCCCCTATCAGATCCTTCATTCTTATCCTTTCTCCCCACTTGTCTTCCTCCATTCAACTGTGCCTGGCTCCATTGGATCAGGGCTTTGCAGCCCGCACTGCTGCTTTACCAGGCTGTGCTGGGGGCTGCCCTGTGCCCTGCTCCTCCTGGCTCACCCCTCTACTTCTGAAGCTGCTGATTTGGGGACCCTGGTTGCCCTGTGGGTCTACACACTGGCACAAAGTGAATCCTACAGAGCAACTCTGGCGAATTGCTTGCTGGTGCTCCTGCCACTTCACACCTCGATGGCTGCTTCCTCACCTCACCGCAGAGAGGTTTGCTCCTCCTGACCCTGGGCTGTTGGAGCAGCACATTGCCCTGCTTCATCCATGCAGCGCAACTAGTTCTAAAGACCATCACTAGCTCTATGGCTGCTTCCGCCCCTGCCACAAAAGTTAACCCACACTCATAGCCACCGTTCCAGTGCTCTTTCCTACCCTGGGGTCCCTGTGCCCTCCTCGCCCTGTGCCCAGTGGGTGTCTAAAGCAGGGTGCTGCTGTCTGGAAAGGGTTCTGATCTCCTCAGCCTGCACAGGCATTGGGAAGGGATGGCTGCTCAGCCCTGCTGCCCTGAGCCTCGGTGCTCCACAGAGGCTGCCGCTTCCCCCAGCAGCGCTTTCTTTGTCTCCCTCCTCTCTGGGTCTTTTTATGGCTGCTGGAAACGCAGAATGCTCTTCTGTCTTGCTTGCTAGGGCTAGGTAAATTATTTGTTTAATAGGCTTGGTTTATTTTTTGTAAGCTGGCAGAATAACTGTGAATCACCAAATCTCCCTGAATTCACTCCACACAAGACACCAACAAAAGGATTCATTGTGCAGCGCAGTAATCGGAGTGTAGCTGGGGCTGGACAGAGGAAGCACACAGTGGGCCTGGCTTCCCAAGAGGCTGTGCTCACAGGCATTGCCAGCACAAGCACTCGTACGTGCTGCTTTGAAAACTCTCTGCTGACAAAAGCGTGTGGGTCTTTTCATGACACAGGTTCCTGACTACTTTTTCTTACTCAAGCAGAAACCCACTGGAAAAGAGCTTTAAACAGTATTGCTGCTTCTGACTGAATTAACGTTTTCCCCCTTTTTTTCCTAATTGTTAACAAAAAAGGACAAATTATTCAAGTGCAGGCCCTCTCTCAAAACAGCTTCTGGGTGAAATTGGGGAACCATGAACCCCTAAAGATCAGACCCTCAGTCTGCAAAGCTGTTTTCCCTCTCGCTCCCTGGTATGTCACATCCCAATCTTGCAAGGGGCTCTGCACTGAATGTTTCTGTTGCCATGTGCAAGGCTCTCTTTCTGCAGAAACGGTGTCCACGTGGAAGAGATTTTCCAACATTTATGTCCCTAATTCAGCTGCCTTGGATGCGAGCTTTCTCAGCCCAGAGAGAGGGAAGGCTGCTCCACTGGATGCTGAGGCCCCCAGACCAGCGCCTGCCCTGTGTGAGGCTCCCTTGGGCCCCACAGCATTGTCTCTGCTCACCCAGGCTGGCACCTCCTTCAGCTGCACTGCATCTTCACTTGGAAATCTGCACCTTTGGACAGCATTTTGGTCGAATGCCACTTCGGTTTGTAGTGATTTCTGCCCCCTCCGACCTCACAGTTCCAAACATCGGGGTGGGGAGGGGGGAGGTGGGAAATACACTGATAGAAAACATGGTTTCTAGGGGAGGACTGAAGGAAGCAGAAACGGTGCAGCAGTGCCCAGGGATAATCTCTATTAGTGCTCATGGGGCACTTACAGAGCCCAGCCTTGTGCATTGTGCTTTTTCCAAACATGATTTTCCAAAATACAGGCACCTCAGGGACTGACCAAGGACCCAGGGCCAGCGTTAATGTAGAGATGGATTAACAGAAGGGAGAATGAAGCGCTACCTCCACAAGCCAGCCTACAGACACACCATGAGCTGATGCTCTGTTACCCAAAGCAGGAGTTTCTCTCCTCAAAATGGCCTTTTACGTGTGTGACGGGCCTTTTCCTGGGGCTGGAAAACCAAAACCAAACTTTTGTTTGTCACTGAACAACAGGACTTGCTGTGTTTTGGGACCTGGAGCTTTCCCAATGCAGTTTCACAAACCAGCCAGTCAGAAGGTATTCCAGCTTGAGCCAAATGGCCTTTGAGTTACATGTGTGCAATAAACCTCTTCCTTGCCTCTGTACTTACATTTATTACTGCTTTTCTGTTGATAAACCCGTTATGGCTGGATATTTGCCTGTGGGTACAGCTCAGACGTGTGTTTGCGGAGGGAAGGGGGAGCTGCAAGGGACAGTGAGGACACGGGTGCCATGGTGCTGCCCACCCGGGTACCTGAGCCCCCAGTTCTGCTTTGCGGGTTAACAGTGTACTATCTGACACTTTACCCTTGCAGGAGCAGCTTCCAGCCTGGTGCC